>NC_050450.1:10320873-10603373 GCF_903995425.1 Onychomys torridus
GGATGCTCTGTATCCCAATTTCGCCAAGGCACCCAGCAGTTTCTCTGTCCCCCGCCTACAGGCATCTCGGTTGTCAGTTGCCAGTAGGAGGTCATCAACGTATTGGAGGAGAGTGACCTCGGGGGTTGTCTCTCGGATCTCTCAGAGGTCCCGATGCAAGGCCTCATCGAAGATGGTTGGAGAGTTCTTGAATCCCTGTGGGAGCCTGGTCCAAGTTAACTGCCCTGTTCTCCCTTTCTCAGGGTCTGACCATTCAAAGGCAAAAAGTTTCTGAGAGTCCGGGTGAAGGGGCAGGCAGAAGAAAGCATCCTTCAGGTCTAAAACTGTGTACCAATTTCGTTCTGGGGGCAGCGTACTTAGAAGGTTGTAGGGGTTGGGTACTGTGGGGTGTATGTCCATTACCCGAGTATTTACTTCCCATAGGTCTTAGAAGGGTCTATAATCATTAGTTCCCGGCTTCCTTACCAGCAGGAGCGGAGTATTCCAATCCAATTGGCATGGTCTTAGTATGCCAAGTTCTAGGAATCGTTCTATGTGGGGATTGATGCCCTCTCTGGCCTCTCGGCTGAGGGGGTATTGTCTTACCCGAGCCTGAACTGCTGTGGGTTTTAAGGTGACCAAAACGGGTGGCTGTTCTACTGCCAGTCCAGGTCCCCCCGTCTCTGCCCAAGCCTCCGGGAACCTGTGGGTCCATTCTTCATTTCCCAGTCCTGTGGGGACCATGGTCAGTTGGGCCGCGGGGATGGTGGTCCCATACAGTCGATATTCCTCTGCTGCTGGGAGTTCTAGAGTGAGGAGGCGGAGGTCCCCGACCATGGGATGGGCAAACTTTAATTCAGGTCCTTGGGCAGTGAAAGTGATTTGGGCTCCTAATGTTGTCAGGAGATCCCTCCCCAGGAGAGGCACGGGACAGTCAGGGAGGACCAGAAAAGAATGTTGCACAGTACCTTTCCCCAAGTTGACTGTTCTCTGAGTGGTCCAGGGTCGCTCTCTACTCCCATTGGCCCCTTGGACTAGAGACTTGCGGGAAGATAGTGGCCCGAGTGGTTGTTGTATTGCTGAAAAGACTGCCCCCGTATCTACTTCAAAGTCGACTGGGGTCCCCTCCACTTCAAAGGTTACCTGGAGCTCGGGGAGTGGTTCCGAACCCTGACTTCCTCAGTCCTCAAGGGCCAAGACTGCCCGGCCTCGTCCTGTTTGTTTTTTGGGGCACTCTCGGGCCCAATGACCCTCTTCCTTGCAGTATGCACATTGGTTGGGCTTTAAAGGTGGGCGACCTCCTTTGCCTCGAGGCCCTGAGTTGTCTTTCACTGCCACTGCCAGGATCCGTGATAAATTTCGATTTTGCCGCTTCTCTCTTTGTCTTTCCTTTTCTTCTCTCTCTTTTCCTAACCTAGCTTCTTTTCCCTCTGCAGTTTCTCTTTTATAATAAACCTTTTCTGCTTCCTTGACTAAATCTCTCAAACTCAGTCCCTGCAAACCATCCAATCTCTGTAACTTGTGTCTTATGTCTGCAGCTGACTGTCCTATAAAGGCCATCGCTACCGCCCCCTTCTGTTCTTCAGACTGTGGATCGAAAGGCGTATACCTCCTGTATGCTTCCATGAGCCTTTCAAGGAAGGCAGAGGGGGTTTCGTCAGGCCCTTGGAGAACCTCATCTACCTTAGCCAAAATAGTGGGCCTTCTGGCCGCCACACGGAGACCCGCCATTAGAGTCTGGCGATAGAGGGACAGATGCTCCCTACCTTCCAGGGTATTTGGGTCCCAGGTTGGTCGTCTTAATGGGAAGCGCTCATCAATGAGGGTGGGGAGTAGAGTCGGTCGCCCATCTGGCCTGGGGGACTAGATTCCTGGCTTCCAGGAGAATGTGCTCTCTCTCTTCTGTAGTGAAGAGGATCCCCAGGAGCTGCTGGCAATCATCCCAAGTAGGTTGGTGGGAATACATGATGGAATCTAAGAGACCTGTTAATCTGGAGGGGTCCTCAGAAAATGGAGGGTTATTATTTTTCTAGTTATACAATCAGAGGAGGAAAAGGGCCGTATTGGAGAGCGGGCATGTCACCCCCGGCCCCATCATCGACTGTTCCCCCAATGGGGCGCAAAGGCAGTGTGATAGCCGGGGGTGCCTCATCTGGGGTCCTTGCTCTCCTCTGGCGGGTTCCCTGTGCTGGACCCGACGGGGAGACCAAGACAGACTCGGGCCCAGTCTCTGCCGGAGGTCGTGGTTCGGGCCGATAGGGAGGCGGCTGTGGCGGTGGCGGGAAGTCTAAGGCAAATGAAATGAGGTCATTCTGGGATTCAGGTAAGGGGGGTTGAGGAGGTTATGCAGTTGGTAATGGAGTCGATTGGGAAGGTTTTGTCGCGAGAATCGGAGCAGAAGTGAGTGAAGGTGCTATAGGAGCAGTCAGGAAGGGTTGGACCCACTTAGGAGGGACAGTCACCAGATCCTCCCATACCCAAATGTAGGCCTGCTGGTCCGGGTGTCCGTGAGAACCTGGAATGAAGTTTTTTTGTTTGACTGCCTTAATTATATTAAGATCAAAAGTACCATCTACTGGCCACCCGACTCCGAAGGTGGGCCATTCAGACGAACAGAAAGTCTGCCACTTTCCCTTCCTCACCCGAACCACCAGGTTCGACGCACGGTCCGTCACTGCCGACCAGTGAGAGAGGGTTAGGGACAAAGGGGTGGAGGCAGACTGTCCCATTCCAAACAAGTAGAAACAGACACAGAAAGACACAAAAATCGAGACACAACACGCAAACAAGACAAGCCGGCAAAATGGTAGGGAAAATGAAACCAAAAGATTGTCTATTGGCCTGGGCCATCTGAAAAATCTCCTAGACAAAAGGGAATCAGACGGGGCCCCTGTCTCAGGGTCCCCACACTCCAGAGCGTCCTCCAGAGCTGCAGCCTGTGGGTTCAGGACACGTCTGTCCCCCACCGTCCTCACGGGTCCTCATGGGCCGCTTGAACAGCTGCTTCCCCGCCGACTCACCACCGTCCTTACCAATCTCGGTGGAACCTCCAAATGTTAGGGTCGGCGTCCAAAACAGAGAGCTTCACTCCGATATCGGGTCACAAAAGAAGCTTTATTAGCACAAGCTAGTGGGACACCAGCGCGAGAAGTAGCCCGTGAACCCGCGTCTAAGGCTCGCAGGCCTTTTATGAGGTGGTTCTATCAGGGCAGGGGAGCGGGGGTCATCCAGAGTGCAGACATCTGGACGCCAGATGTCTCCGCGGTCTTTCTCAGAGTCTGGGTGGGTAAACGAATTCCAAGCTTATATCGCAAGAGGTTATTTGGCAAGCATTCTTCTCAAGCAATTTATCTTGCAAACACAACCGCAGGCGTTCATCCTGCAAGCATCCTGTTTGCACAGCATGATGGGCTAACTTTTCTGGTATGGGGCGTGGGGGCAGAGTGCAGTATTTTCCACTGAATCTGCATTTAGCAGAGCTAGTAGGGGAGGCCTTGTTTCCCTTACAATGGCCTTTCACAATGAAGTATGTGTTTTCCTTCTTAAGCTGCTATAAACTGTGATTCTGTGCCATTTCCCTTGAACCTGAGTATGGATCTGGCCAAAGCCCATCCATCTGGCCAGTATTTAATGAAAGCTTGCTACAAATTTGACTTTAAACTGTAGTAGTGGTCTTATTCTTGACCGGTGGAATTAACACCTGCCTCCAGGTCTCTGTCCTATTTGAGTTCCTGCCTTGAGTGGGCCTCAGCAGTGACCGTTGCTGCTTGATGAAGCTCCAGCATTTCACCATTGTGATCACAGTTCTCCAGCATCCTTTACTTTCATTTTGAATGATTCTTACTGTGTGTGGGAGTTCCTTTAGTCCTCTTCTATTGAGAAATTTTGTGTAGGCTTTGGTGAAGGATAAAAATTTGTAAAATAGCAGCCTCTTTAAACAAAATAAGTCTTTGGAAAAAAATCCCCACCTCTGTGGAACCATATAGCATGATGACTCTGCACTCAGGAATCCCCATTGTCCCTTCCTGATTACCCAAGAACAGAAAAGTTAAAGATTTACTAACTGGGCACACCTGCCCCCAAGAATGAAAAGCATATAATCTAGATCCAGAGCTTGAGGCCATTAAGGGCAAGAGTTCAGTTAATCAGTGTAGAGGAACGGAATGGTACAGTATAATGGGGAAAGAGTAGGGCGTCTGGACTTCCTTTGGGGAGCATAGGAGAGGAACAGGCCCATCTAGACTAAGATACAAAGGAACACATTTAGGAAGCTGCTCAGTGCTTATTATGCTACATAGCACAAACCCTGCGTCATGGCCCCTGGGGAATGAAAATTGCTCTTAAATTAGTGTAGAGTATACGGTCCCCAAGGAAGTCATTTTCCGGGTCTCCATTCCCTCAGGGCCTTGAGGAAAGTTCCTGCCTTCTAAACACAGTCATTCTCCTTGTATCTGGCAGAAGGAACTTGTGGCCCTTCCATTGATGTAAGAGGGTGCCTGGTAGTTACTGAACCTTTGAGAACAATAGGCATTTAGACACTTGTTGAACTCATCACTTTTGTCTCAGAAAAAATGCTGCAATGAAGTTAATGGCCACTTTTGCCCTAAATCATTGAGCCTGGTTTCAATCTTGCTGTGGTTAAACTACTGTACAGTTATAGAGTATAAAAGGTGTAGCCTTTTTTCAATAAAGGCTTATTAAAAAATAATCGGCAGCCATCCTGATTAACTCTCAGATTATGTCAGTCTCCTCCTTCCCTTTGTCGGCTCCACATCTCCTCTTTGGGACTTGAACTCTGCTGGAGCTGGAGTCCAGCACTGTCTTGATTTCCTTAGATAATGAACAGTGATGTGGAAGTGTAAGCCAAATAAACCCTTTCCTCCCTAACTTGCTTTTGGTCATGGTGTTTCATTGCAGCAATAGAAACTCAAACTAACATACAGACTAAAAAATGGCAAATTATGGCCTGGAGAGATGGCTCAGTGGTTAAGAACACTGACTGCTCTTCCACAGCACCTGGTTCAACTCCCAACACCTACATGGCAGCTCATAACTGTCTGTAATTTCAGTTTCAAGGGACCCAACACCCATGGCAAAACACCAACGCAATAAAATATAAATAAATATGTAAAAATGGCAAATTAGCGGAGAATAAAGTATTTTTAAGTCATCAGGCTTGAAGGAGAGGTTGCTGGGGGACTGACTGCCACGGCTCTGAGTCCCTCCTGTCACTATCACCTGCTGTGCATAATTGCCTCGAAGTGTCCATGCAGCAGATGCTGAGGGAGTGGGCACCTGTGCCACGACGGCCTGGCTGCTTTTGTACATGGCACCAAGGCCAGCCTAGACCAGTCCGGGTCCTACTACCTAGAAAATTTATTTAATTATTCTTTATCAATAAAAAATTGGGAGTCAGATATCGAGGTAAGAACCTCAATGATCAGAGAAGTGATCAGTGACACACCTACCTCATTCCTTCATCCAGAAAAGGGCTGAAACCCTCTCTAAACCCTGCCCCACTGCTTCCTGTGTCTATCTGTCCTCAGCCCTCCAAAACCTCTATGGTTACTTTGAGTCAGCTAGTAGCTAGCTCCACTCTGATTCAAAGCAAACTTTATTGGCAGTCTCAGGAGCATCAGAATGCTATCAAAATATCACACACCATTTCCCCCTTTTAGTCTAAAAAAAGGAAAGGTTTTAATTCAGCCACAGAAAAACTATATACAATAAGAACAATTATCAATGAAAAATTACATTCACAATGTCCAGTCCATTTGCATTTGGCAAATTCAGAAAAAAAAATACCCCATTATTTATTGTATCTTGGTGAGTGCAAAGTTTTGTACCTAATTCATTTTCTAACTTAACTTGTATTACTACTCAAAACTATTCTTTTTTTTATACTTCAAACATTTTCTTAGATAAATAATTTAAGCTTTAATATCTCTCAATCTTATATAGTTTACATCTCTTATATAGTTTTACATTTCAGTTTCTTTTCTGAATTTGATAACAAGGAAAACTGTAACTATAACTATCTAGTCTTCAACTCTGTCACAGACCTGAGAAGGATATAATATTACGTGAGTAAACAGGAAATGCAGAGCAAACAACTTCCAAAACTATAGAAATTACAGAAACAGCTTATTTCCTGGACAGTCACTCAAGGTTCCTCTGTAACATTGGGACATTCATCTTTGGCCTACAGATCTAGAATATCTAATAGATTTTTCTGTGAAGCAGGAATTTTGAAGGACTGTCCTGCCTTGTCTTGGCAAAGTTTGGCAGTTACTTTCTTTTATGTCCTACTTGTCTAATTTGGACACCATACTGTCTGCAGTTGAGGCAGGGGCAGTAGTCTTATGTTATTAAATGTTATTAAATATCTTAAATGTCATATTCTGTAGAACTCTGAAGTGTTTGAAGACCACCTGTCTATCTAAAATACATCTCTGTTTGACCTTGAAAACATACCTAACATGACTATAACCTTGATTATAATAGGTGACTAACTACCAACCTGCATTTCTTTATTATCCTAAATAGTTTGTAATGATAACTTTCAAGGACCAGAAATTTACATTACATTATTAAATGAGCTTCATAGGTACAGTACCTTAAACAAGAGTAGAAACATGTACAGTATGTTCCAACAAAAGTAACCTTAAATTTGTATCAATATACAAAAATACCTTAAACAACAATAGAAACATATATACAGTATAACAAAAATAACCTTAAATTTGTATCAATATACAAAAAATCCTAATGTAAAATATTTGAGACTAGTCATTATTCAAAAGTAAACTTAGCAATCTACTACATTTTTAGCTCATTATTTCTATATTATACCCACCCTTTTCCCCCTTGAATCTAATCTCCTTTGTTCAGCTTTCTCCCTGACCATGGCAATAACAACTTGTAACCAATCTCCCTAAATGATGGCAAACATCCATGACCCATTGAGTAACCCAAAACTATCCATCCCACCTCTTGGGAATGTAGGAATTGTGTTCTCTAGACTGCTTCCTGTTTTTTGAGGATGCTGGAATCTTTGGAGGACCCTGAGAAAAATAGGATAGTGGTCAGGTCCTGGCTTGAATAATCTGTGAGGCTGAACTATCTCAGCCAGCAGTCATAAGTTGTTCTGAAAGCAGAACTCTGAGGAAACTGAGAGGCTGGGTCACGTGGGCTACCTGTTTTCATTGATGTCCAGCCCCCTTGCTTTGAAAACACACAAACTTTTAAAGGTAACATACATATTTGCATTAACATAAATATGGAATATGTGGTGTGTACAATTCAGTTAAAGATGATTTTTTAGTTCTATACTTGAGGCATCTGTCAACTGTATAAGTCCATTTGGACTGCATAATCAAACTGTAACACAAATCTATATCCATGCCATATGAGAGGATGGCATGTAATAATAAGTAATCAGGACTATGTAGCCAACAAGATTTACATCTCATTTCTGTTCCTATGCAGAGGGATCAGTTTACATGTCACCTGTCCTGTAGTTCCTTGGCTTCCTCCCCCATGTCAGTAGCCAAGATACTTAGGAAGTATGCCCTGGTCAAATCTGATTTCTATTAACCTAGAAGGAATCCACAGCCTTTCATTTCCCATGGAAACAAAAGCATAACCTCTTTCCCAATGAAACAATTTTTTTTTAAACTTCCATTTTGAAGTTAAGGCATTTTAAAAATACATAAGTTGGTTTAATTTAGAGGTTTTTAAAATCCAATGTCTCTCAACAGCTATTGTTTGCTCATCAGCAATCAAAATATTTAAAGTTGGCCAGGCGGTGGTGGCACATGCCTGTAATCCCAGCACTTGGGAGGCAGAGGCAGGTGGATCTCTGTGAGTTCGAGGCCAGCCTGGTCTACAGAGCAAGATCCAGGACAGGCTCCAAAGCTACAGAGAAATCCTGTCTCGAAAAACCAAAAAACCAAAACAACAACAACAACAACAACAACAACAAAAACAAACCCAAAATTTGAAGTCAATAGAACACCATGCAAGTTCCAGACTCACTGTGCATTTCCCATTTCTATGTGGCTTATTCTTTTTTTAAAAAGATTAATTTATTTATTATGTATACATTATTCTGCCTGCATGTGTCCCTGCAGGTCAAGAAGAGGCCACCAGATCTCATTATAGATGGCTGTGAGCCACCATGTGGTTGCTGGGAATTGAACTCAGGACCTCTGGAAGAGCAGTCAGTGCTCTTAAACACTGAGCCATCTCTCCAGCCCCCAGCTTATTCTTTTTTTTAAAAAAAATTATTTATAAAATGACATACTTTATCTATGATGGTCTATAACCATTTTCTTTTCTTTTTTAAGCCTATGCATATTTTTAAAAACAATGGAACATGTTTAGAATTTTTTTCCATCTGAAGTCTGAACCTGCTTTACTGCATATCTTTAAGCTTTCTATCTGCATGAGCAAAAATCTTAAACTGCCTTGCAGCTTAGCTTATGGTGTTCTGGTAGCTCAAGCCTGCAGGCAGTAGCTGAGAGATGCATCTCTGTACTGTGGCCCACACTAGAGAATGATGGGGCTAGGAAAACAAAATTTGGCTCCATTTTTGTGTGTTTGGAACTTTTCTTTTTAAAGCTTTCTCAGGTCTTATGTGGAAATACATGCCCCACATTGGACACCATTTGTAGCATTTATCTAATTATTCTTTATCAATAAAAACTCTGCAGTCAGATTGAGGTAAGAACCTCAATGATCAGAGAAACGTCAGAGAAATGACCAGTGACCTCATCTCTCTCTTGTCCCTTGATCCAAAAAGGGCCAAGACTCTCTTGAAAGGATGAACAGCACTGGTTGGTTGGCATCAGAGTCTTGGGCCGTGGCTACCAGAGTTAGAATGAGCTTTCTTAGAAAGAAGAGGGGGTAGGAGGGAGGAGCCAGGCCTGGCAGAGGGAACAGAGCAGGAACAGAGGGAGGAAACACAGGAAGAGAAGCACAGAGAGGAGCATGGGGGTCCGTGTTGGCTTTTTAAGGTGGTACATAGTCACCCGCTGATGACGTAAGGCGCCAGACAAGACCCTGAGCTGTGCATGGCGCATGTACAGAATCCTAACTTCTTTAAGCCTTGCCCTACTACATCTGGTGTCTCTCCATCTGGTCCTCAGTCCTCCAAAACCTTTATGCTTAAAGGCTAGCTTTACCCTCTGATTCAAACCAAGTTTTGTTGCGGTAGCGCCCGCGCTACCACCACCGGTTCCCATGTCCAAGCGAGGGGCTGTGGATCAAAAATCAGAGACAAAAGACAGCAGGTCATTCATGCCAGGGGATGCCGAATGCCATTTATTGAAGGAGGGAGGAGACCTTAAATACAGGCTTACAGCACAATGGAGGAAGCCCGGAGGGCAGAAGTTCACTACTGAATGTTCTACATTCTTACATCTAAGCTGTTTACACCAAATGCAGGAAACACAAACAAAGAAATTCCCTTAAGCATTCAGGAGGGTGGAGACCAGCAGGGAATCAGCATAGGGAGGACATCAAGGTCAAGGTCAGGCAAGCAGGGCGGCAGTTACCCAACTTGGGAGTTCCAGGGCACTACAAAGTTTTATTGGCAAAAAGTCCAGGCTGGTCTTGAAGTTTCCTATTCTCTTTCCTCTGTTGGAGCCCAGCACAGGTTATCTATCTTACACAGAATTCTTGTCCATCTGGCAGCAGAGACCATGTGACAGAGGTGTCATGTTGCCCAGTGACTCCTAAAACCATTCACATTTTAAAAAGTTTTTCTTAAAAAAAAAACACCAAACTTCTTTTATTGTATTTAATTATATATGTGTGTCTGTACAGATTTACATCTTGGTGTCATAGCAAAAGGCTATGGCTTTGGGTTAAAAGTTATGAACATATCTTTAAATCTATAACCAGAGGAAATTTACTGAATGGAAGAGGTTGTGTGAGTGGAGGAGGAGGGAGACTTCCCTAAACACCATCAGACCTGAGAAGGATGTGTAGTGGACAGAAGTGAGACAGCTTTGCTATCTTCATATAAACAAACCTTAAAACTGTTTCTTTATCTAATTCTCCAGGGAATACTGAGAGCAGTCAGCAGTAAAAAGTTACATTGAAATCTGTTCTGTGAGTTTATCTGATCTGGTAACAAGGTAGATTGTGTCTAGACCTAGTAGTAGCCCTAGGAGAGGAGACCTGTGAATCTTACATAGAGAACTGAGAAGGCAGCTGAAGCAAAGCCTGGTCGTCCAATGGAATCAGAGATCTGAGAAGGACACATTTTACCTGAGTTAGCAATTGAAAATGACAGAGACTTCCTTGCTGACTACCTAGACCGCCACCCCAGAGTCCTCCATGATTGTTGAGGGCAGAGGTTTCAGGGCAACAACATCAGTCTTTGGCTGCCAGACCTAGGCCTGCCAGGCCTCAGAAGATCTGACAGTTTTGGGGTAGGAACTTGTGGGAAGGACCAGCCTGTTTTGTCTAGGCAAAAGTGAGGCAACGTGTTCCCAGAGTCCTGTTGTCTGTGGTCTGAAGAAGGCTCTGGAAGCAGTGGAGGTTCTTCTGTGCCCAGTCATCTTCCTTTTTTTTTTTTTATACAACAACAACAACAACAACAACAACAACTTTATTTTATGTGCATTGGTGTGAGGGTGTCAGATCCCTTGGAACTGGAATTACAGACAGTTGTGAGCTGCCATTTGGGTGCTGGGAATTGAACCCTGGTCCTCTGGAAGAGCAGTCGGTGCTCTTAACCGCTGGGCCATCTCTCCAGCCCCCCAGTCATCTTCTATGGAGGAAATAAAGGTGCTACCAGGAGCCAGCATGTCTCTCTATCATGAAAAGCTTTTTGTTTGTTTGTTTTGTTTTGTTTTGTTTTGTTTTTCGAGATGGGGTTCCTCTGTGTAGCTTTGTGCCTTTCCTGGATCTCTCTCTGTAGACCAGGCTGGCCTCAAACTCACAGAGATCAGCCTGCTTCTGCCTCCTGAGTGCTGGGATTAAAGGTGTGCACCACCACTGTCTGGCCATGAAAAGCTTTTTAATTAAACATTTTAAATGCCATATTTTGTAGATGTTAGGACCCTACCCTTACTCTGGCACATGTGCAGCTTGGGGTCTTGCATCTTACATCATCGGAGGCACTGGAGACTATATATGTGCAGCGTGGTCACCTTAAAAGCCGGATGCAGCTCTCTCTCTCTCTCTCTCTCTCTCTCTCTCTCTCTCTGTCTGCCCCAGGCCTGCTCCTCCCCTCTCTCTCTCTCTCTCTCCTCTCTACTTCCTGCCCCCAGGCCTGGCTCCCTCCCCCTCTCTCTCCCTCTCTCTGCTCTCTGCTACCTGCCCCCAGGCCTGGCTCCCTCCCCTTCTCCCTCCCACTAAAGCACTCTGTAACTCTGGCAGTCGGGGACGTGGCTGGTGACTTTTCCGCCAGTGGCCAGCACCACCCTCAGTGCCATTTATCTTTCAGCAGATCGGAAGCATTTGAGGGCTGCTAGGCATATTCTGAATAGACAAACTTTTTTCTAGTTACTTGTTTTAAGCTCAACCCTGAAAATGTATGCAAGGGACTAAATAAAGCTTATCCCTGTGGTAGTTTTTGATCTTTGAGTACAGCCAGATTATCATCCTGAATGATATATATATAGAAATAATTATTTCTTAAAGTCATATAATACCTCTTTTGTTCAGCTTCAAGAAGGTCAAGTGTCTTATCCTATTGTAGAACCATTTTAGTTAATAAATTATCAATTGACAATATTGGGTCCAGTTTCCTGTATATCAGTGGGCATTAGGTAGCTATTTGGTTCCCTATGCCATGGGTCTTATTCTATTAAAGAACCATTTTAGTTAATAAATCTATCGATTGACAATATTGGGTTCAGTTTCCTGGTATATCTGTCGTGGTATTTTCTCAGCCCATGACCTTGGGCTATAGGGCCTGAAGGAGGTGGTTGCATGTGACCTCTTAAAAGAAAAGGGAGAAGGGTCACAAGCTCCTTCTCCTGCTGCCTGCTTCCTGGTCTGATCGAACTGCCAGATGGATTGGCCTTTGGTCAGATCAGAAGACTACTTCAGCTGTCTACTCTGTTTTGTATTTGTGAGTGTATTTCCTCAATTTATATCTTAATAAATAATCCCTACTACCCATTAACTAGACTCATGTGGACTGATCTTAATAGTATATCAATGGGCATTAGGTAAACATTTGGTCCCCTATGCCAGGGGTTTTACCTTTAACTTAGTTTTCTAGCCTGTTTTGGGAACACAGGACAATATGTTCTTTTCCATAACTGCTTCAGGCTGAAACCAGGAGCAGGTGGTCAGAGCCCAGGGAGGCTAAAAGGTGAGTCAAACGTAAGGAGGGAATTTACAAAATGGGGCATTAACCAGAATCATCTGATTTGATCCAGCTGGAAACAAGGAACATTCATATTGGCTGGCTTGGTCCCTATCAGCTTTCACCAAGTCCATGTCTCACAGGCTGAAGTCAGTAGCCAATGCCTGGATGTCAGTCAGCCAAATGGAAGCCCCTGAAACAGATACAGACTAGAGACAAGAGTTAAAATTTAGGAACTTATTTGGAACTTTTAGGCCCATTGTCTTAGTAATAATTGGGAAAAGAGACGAGGAGAGAGAAAAACACCATCCTCAGGAATAGACAGGCCTGGAAAACTCATTTATCTGCAGTTCTTTTTAAAGAAAATCCAAAATCCTGAGTTTGTGACCCAAACTGCATCAGAACTCTATTAATGTTAAAATCTGAACTTTTAAAATCTTAATATAGGGCTGGAGAGATAGCTCAGGGGTTAAGGGCACTGGCTGTTCTTCCAGAGGTCCTGAGTTCAATTCCCAGCAACCACATGGTTACTCACAACCATCTGTAATGAGATCTGGTGCCCTATTCTGGCATGCAGGGATACATGCAGACAGAACACTGTGCACATAATAAATAAATCTTTTTAAAAAATCTTAATATAATAATACCATAGGAGGGGAAGTAATCTGTAGCATTTAAATCATTTATGTCAAGAGACCTAGTACCTTTAGGAAAAGTAAGGCTTGATTTCTTTTTTTCAGTCTATAAAATGAGCTGGCAAGTTGGCCATATCATCACCATGTGGCACCGCTGATGCCCGAGAGCCCCGGAGGTCTCCAGACACAGCTCACACAATCACTTGAGTGGCAGTGGAAGAGCAGCAGGTCTCAACTGGAGTCTGGAGTCCTCGGACTCCGAACAACAATTCCTGGAGTGAGGTGGAGCTTTCCTGACCCTTCCCCCACCCCTCCCATACAGAGGGCCTGAGTGCTGGGCGCCCCACCCACAATTGAAGCATGGACAGGAAGTGAATTTTTGTTGCCCTTAGTAAAGATGGCCATGAGGTCATATGACCTGTTCCTCTTTGACCTTAGCCAAGATAGACTGTCTATGTGATTGTCCTTATCAAATATGGTGACAGAGCCATATGAACTGTCTGTCTTTGACCTTTAGTCAAGATGGTGCCTAACTGACCATATGATGATCCTCTGGAGCCCTCTGGAGTCTGGCCATGTGTTCATGTTTTTGTTTTTGTTTTTGTTTTTTTTAAAGATTTGTTTATTATGTTGTTATGTATACAATGTTCTGTCTGCATGTACCCCTGCAGGCCAGAAGAGGGCACCAGATCTCATTATAGATGGCTGTGAGCCACCATGTGGTTGCTGGGAATTGAACTCAGGACCTCTGGAAGAGGTACTGAGTACTCTTAATTGCTGAGCTATCTCTCCAGCTCTTGGTATATATATCATAAGGAAAGGAGAAGGAAGAAAGTGAAGAATTTTTTCTCTGTCTCCTGACAGTCTGGTCCAAGAAATGCTGAGGCTAGTCTCACATATCCAGGGGAATGGTCAGAGGCAGGTAGCTCCACCAGAGACCCAAGTGGTGGTATTGAATGGAAGGAAAAGCCACCAATGAAAGAGAAAGCAGGCTTGTTTAGAGGTGGGAGGGAGCAGATCTGCCTCGGGTGAGGGCAAGTGAGTGCATACCTTTGGTGGGCCCTGTCAAGGTGTGCCACCAAACAGACATGCCACACACAGCAGAGTTAGTGGAAGAGGTTTTAAGGAGGAGGAAAAGAAAAGAGTGAAAGACCACGTTGGAGTGGGGGCAGTCCCTGATCGCTCACATGAGTCATACATGTCCCGAAAAAAATCACAGTTCCTATGGATGAGAGAGGAAAAGGAGTCACTACAGCCTGTAGCCGTGGGCATCCCCAGGGCTGGCGGGGAACAGAACGAGGACCATGCTGTTGAAGAGGGCCATCGCCACACTCAACGGGGTCGGCTTAGCCTGGCTAAGCAGGAGTCTCAGCACCTAGTACTAGGATTTTTTTTTCTTTTTTAAGATTTATTTATTTATTACACATACAGTGTTCTGTCTACATGCCAGAAGAGGGCACCAGATCTCATTATAGATGGTTGTGAGCCACCATGTGGTTGCTGGGGATTGAACTTGGGACTTCTGGAAGAACAGCCAGTGCTCTTAACCTCTGAGCCACCTCTCCAGCCCTAGTACTAGGATTTTGGAGGAGGCCAGAATGAAAACCGAGCTCTGAGAAAGAATCTCATCCATAGGAAAGGTCAGGAATCATGTCGCAAAAGCTAGAAGAGCCTAAAGGAGCTGTGGGCAGCTCTGGAGGGGGTGTAATTGTGAGACCCAAAATAAGACCAAAATGCTTTCATCTTAAAAATAAGGCCTAAGATCTCTCCGTTTTAGGTATAGGTCTTGAGTTACTGGAACAGGCCCTGAATTACTGGAACCAGTCAGTCCAGATTCCAGAAATTAGAAAATTAGAATACAGAAGGTATTCATTAGGTAATGACTCTTTGACCCTGGAATGTTCCAAACCTGGTCTCCGAGGTTGGAACTGTTGAACCACTGAGTGTCCCAAGCCTAGTCTTCATGGTAATTGCTTAGCCATGAAGATGTCTCCACCCAAAGGCAGCCAATGAGGAACAATGATTGGCATCCACCCCCCTCCCTTAAATGCACAATTAAGTCATAATTTCCCAAGAATTTTTAGACCCGAGACCATCAGAAATGTACATGTATGGAAATCTCTCACTATTGTAATTTTGCCTTTAAAAACTGTGCACAATTCAGGCTGGGCACTTGCTCCACCCTCCACTGTGTTGGATCTGTTGGATGAAGTACTTGCCTAGGCTTGTATTGCTTTTGGATATCCCGAATTAAAACCTTGCTTTTGCATTCTGGTACGCTCATCTTCGGTGGTCTCTCTGGGGGGTCACGATCTGGGTACAACGGTAATAACCTTTTTGAAACTTATGTAATCGCTGATGGTGGATGAGGTGGTGAGCAATCAGGTGAGCCTGAGTCTGTTGTGGGTAGACTGGGTCCAGGATCCTGGCATTCGAGGTGCTGCCAATAGAGGTCTATCCTGATAGGAAATCACAACATGTCCATACGGTTAGGCTTGACTGGCAGACCACCTAGTTATTTCTGGTGCAAAATAGCCATTTCCAGGTCAGAACATCTCCAGTGACTAGGACTCCATGGCTTTGCATGGCTGCATAAATCGTGTGCAGCCATGTAACCTATGCGCATGCATGGAGTAGCCACATCCGGTCCTGTATGCATGCGCGGCCCACTCTTTAAAAAGCCGGTGCCATTTTGCACAGGTCTCTCTTCTCTTCTCTTCTTGTCTCCTCATGTTAGAGTCGGCGCTGAAACCAGAAGCTTCACTCTGATATCGGGTCACACAGAAACAGTTTATTGTACGCATGCACACGGGTCAATCAGTCAAGCTTGGGACTGAAGACCCTGAAGCTCAGGCTTGCAGGCTTGTTTAGGGCAGTTTCACATGGGTGGGGGAGTGGGGTCGCTCGGAGTTCAGCCATCTGGCTGGATCTTGTGGCTTTTAGGTGGTTTTGCAAGGTGGTTCTGCCACAAGCAGCTTATTTTTGCAAGAGCTGCGGGCTAGCTTTACAACGTGGAAGCCTTCTGTAAGAGCTAAGCAGAAATATTTTTTCCACTAAGCAGAAACACATTTCTCTACTGGGATAGAGCCTAAAATGGAGTCCTTCACTCACTCGTGTGTTTCACACACGTCTGTCACATTCTCTATCCTCTTTTAATAAAAACTCTTCTGTGGTCTTGTTGTGTTCCGTACATTTTCTTGCAGGGTAAGAGCACCAAATAACTAACATATCCGAGTCACAGAACCAATGTAATGAGAGAGGCCTTGGCGGGTGGAACCAAGGTGCCCCACGGCAGGAGAGACAGAGATGCCTTGCAGACAGTGTTCAGTGGAGAATTTTATTTGGTGGTGGGAAGAGAGCCAGGAGAGGGAAAGAGAGATAGGGAGAGAGAGATTGAGGGTATACACCTCATGGGAATAGAGATAGAAGGATCAGGGGAGTAGTTGTCTTTTTTTTTTTTTTTTCTGAGACAGGGTTTCTCTGTGTACTTTTGGTGCCTGTCCTGGATCTCACTCTGTAGACCAGCCTGGCCTCGAACTCAGAGATCTGCCTGGCTCTGCCTCCTGTGCACTGGGATTATAGGCGTGTGCCACCACCCATCAAGGAGTTGTCTTTTTAAGAGGGACTTTACATCAGGACACAGGGCAGGTCCCCAAGGGGCACCTCAAAATGCCAACAGAAGGTCTGGTTGTTTTCTCAGGCTGGTCTAGAATTCAGGGTGTAGATCAATCCTCCCTACTGAGTCTCCCAAGTAGTTAGGATTACAAGGGGATGTCACCCTGCCAACTTCAAATTTTTCTTTTCAATTGGGGCTGAACTATAGTTTTTGTTCATTTTGTTTTGAGACATAGTCTGGCTGTGTAACCTTGGCTGGCCTGGACCTAGCTTTGTAGACCAGACTGAACACAGAGATTGTCTGCCTCTGAAACACACTTTTTGGTTTGTTTTTGTTGAGACAGTTTCATATAGCCCAGACCAGCCACAGACTCACTATGCAGCCAAGAATGACCTTGATCTTCTGACCTCTTGGCTGTACCTTCTAAATGCTGGGTGACATGTTTTGATTGTATTGTTGTTGAGCACTTGTATTTTGTGCTGGGTCCAAGGGTTAGGACATCAGGTTAGATTTTTTAAGGCAGCTGTAGCAATATGGAAGACAGAAAGGAAAAGAGCCTTGGTCTGAGCTTAGGTGGGCCCCATGTTTACTCACAATGAGGGAGCAATTTTGTCACCCACGTGTGGATGGCCTGAATGCCTACAGAAGAAGATGGCATATGCCCCTTATAAGGGGTCTGGTGGGGTGTAGTCCCTTGCCAGGGACCAGCCTCAGCAGTTCCAGGGTCCGAATGATAATAGGATACTTGGAAGGTGCAATAACGGCTCAGACGATGTTCGTGCAGCTAACAGGTCACTGTGGGCTTCTGCAGGTGCTAAGTTTCTTTTGCTTCCCTGGCTTCACTTAGCTTCTGCCCTGGTAACCTGAGTCTTTTATTATCATAAGAAAAGGGGAAATCACCCAATAGAAAATGTTTTCATGATTCCAAAGGTTATTCTTAGAAAATCACCAATATATTCCTCATCATCTTTTACTAAACACAAGAACTATCCCAGACTTAATAATCTATTTTTATTATTAATGATTATACAATCTTTTGAGCACTTGACCCAAAGGCTAGTAACATGCAATTTCACAAAAAAGGTAAAAATAAGAATAGTGGTTAATGTACCAGACAGTCATTTCCTTCTCACACAGCCTGCTCCGACCTCAAGACCCCTGCAGCCACCTAAGTTCCTTCTCAGCCCTCTGCAAACACCAAGCCCTATGACTGGTGGGCCACAATGACCCCAGACAAGAAATCAGTCCCTGCAAGTCAGCAACTTCTGTCCTTCTATCTCCAACAATTCCAAAGAAGACTTAATCTAGTTTATAGAGCTTCAGTGACTGGAAGCTCACCTTTCTTGGCAGCTTTTTTAAATCTAGGAACCCCATAAAGCTTGTGGCAATCTCTCCATCAATTGCCACATTATCTCCACACTCCTTCAGGAGGAATAAAAAGTTTCTGAATTAAAGTTGCCATCTCCCTTTCTTGGTGGAGGCCACTATTTTCTTCCTATTCTAGGTTCCCACACTTTTAGTTTGTCATCCCATCTATATATTACTCCATCTGCAGTCTTCAGCCAATTCCCCTTAGGGTCTCAAGTTTTACGTAATGTCCTTGTAATATCCTCAGAAACTGAATTATTCATCATGGCCAATTTAAGTCCAGTGTGTTGATATACACCATACCATTTGCTATAGTTGACCACACATTCAGTACAGTTTATCTGAGCCTAAAAAGCTTCCCCAGGTTGCAGATTCTTTTCCATGAACTGCATAGCTGCCTAAACCCCAGCCTGGGTGATCATCTCTGTATAATTTCCTGTGAAATTTACTTCACTCCTTTCCTGCATCACAGAAATCACCATTGGTCTAAGAACACAGAACATAAAGATCAGATAGAAGAAACACTGGTATTACAAGAAATATTTATATGGAGGAGGTCATGACAGGTGCACGCCATAAAGCATGACCTTGAGACATGTAGGTATTTCTGCCTTGGCCCTCTAGAGGCATGCCAAGCAGAAGATCTGGAGGGGAACACATGGAGGGTTGATGGTCCATAATTTCAGGTCCCCCTTTCTCCAATCTCTGCTGGCAGCACGTCAGCCATCTTATATGCCGTCCCCGGCAGTCCCTTCCTCCAGGAACTGCTTGGCTTGGCTGCAAGGAAAGCTGAGAAGTGTAGTCTTTTCACAGGAAACTCATATGGTTTGTAAGTTTATCATAAACTATGATAAGAAAGCACTGAACTCCTCTTCTCTTACTACTTCTTTTAAAAATAGAGTTTATGTAGCCATGGCTGGTCTGGAACTTACTGTGTAGACCAGGCTGTCCTTAAATTCACAAAGAAATATATGCTTTAGCTTCCCATGTGCTGAGGTTAAAAGTGTGTGCCACCAAATCCAGCTGCCGCAGGCCACAGAAATATGAAGTAGGAATTCAGCTTACTATAACAAAAGCTAATACCTGGAAGAAACAGGGCTCTTCCAGAGGAAAAAGCAAAGCCTCAAGGAGTCTTGGTGATATTATACTTTTGAATATATATTAGCGGTTCCTGCAATGATTTTCTTGTATGCTATGTGTGCTTCTAAGAACTTCTAACAGTGCATTTTATCTGAGATAACTCTCAAACATCCAAAGACAATGGCAGACAAAACAGCATTCCAGACCACCTGCTGTCTCCTCAATTAAGGTAAATATCCATACAGAGACAACACCCGGACCAGGTGGACATTAGGTGCATAGCTTTGTTTCTTGTGAAAATTAAGCTCAGATCCTCCTTCCTCTCATTACCCAAGGGGCATCCTTGAACAACTTACTTAGAACACAGGGTTTTTTCATACCAGGTGCTTCAAGCTATGATGCAAGTCACCTAGCTATGAGTTCTCTCCCACCCCGCTAGAAAACTGTGACATAGAAAAAGGCAGTTTTATTTTAGTGACTCATAGATTCTTTTACCTAACCACTTCTAAGATGGTAGTTTGAGAACATTTATGATAAACTGCTTCCCATAGAGGAATGAGGAGGAACTTAGATGGAGAGGGATGAAGATGAGGATGAGGATGAGACGAAAGAATTTAGCTAGACCTGTGAGAGGGCAGGAGGAGAAGGACAGAGAGGAGCTGAGCATGAGAACAGAATTGAAACTGTGTAGATAGACTTTTGTCTCAGAAGAACAGAGTGAACGGACGGAAGAGCTTGGTGTGCTTAGATTCAGTCACTCAGATTAGTCTCACCACTGGTAACATCTTCCCCAGGACTCTGGGAGAAATCTCCTGTAGGCAGGCACCTGAGGGGATTTCAATATCCAGCCCTTCTTGTTCCTCTTATTTTTGGTTTGATTTATTAAAATAATTAGAATAAAATGATTTTGAAATTGTAGCCTCACAGGTAGCTGGTAAAATAATGCAGAGACATCACATGTTCCTTCCACCTAGCTGCTGCTAACATTTATATCATTAACAATGCAGAAATTGGTTATGAGCAAGAAATCTGTGTCACAGAAACTTTCTGTGACCTTAATTGGAGCAGGGCAGAAGGAGGAGGCAGGTTCTGCTCACAGAGCTTACATGCAGTCATAGATGCTACACTGCCAGGACCCTGGAAACACAATTCTGTGAAAGGGAATCATAAGGTGGGGTACATAGGTTGCACTTCACAACGTTCTGGTAATTACCCCTTTTAGTTTAAAATATTAGGAAAGCAGGGGCTGGGGAGATGGCTCAGAGGTTAAGAGCACTGACTGCTTTTCCAGAGGTCCTGAGTTCAATTCCCAGCTCCCACATAGTGACTCACAACCATCTCTAGTGGAATCTGATACCCTCTTCTCACATAAAATGGTACATGCAGAGAGAGGACTCATATACATAAAATAAATCTTTTAAAAAATGCTAGGAAAGCAAGACTACCTCTATTATATGCAGCCTGTTATGCCCAGATTGCGGGGACCCCCAAAAGACCACCATGGAGACCAAATCCCATATGTAAAAGCAAAAAGCCTTTATTTCAAGCTCCGGAGCTTGATCCCTCCGTCTGTCCAACACAGCAGTTAGAGGATTTCCATGGTCCAGGACCCTGATTGACTGACAATTGTTTAGGGGTATCTGTAAAACAAAAATAGGCGTGTGCTAGACTCAAGGACATCTGGCCACCTTATCTAATGGTTGGAATGTTTGGGGTGTCAGGTACTTCCTTGCCCCTGAGTGTATCTCTGGGTGGTATCAGCTTAAGGCTTTTCCTGGATCAGGGTGTTGCCTGCCAGTAAGCCTGTCACATGTGATCAAGCTATTTGGGGGCCCCTTTACACAGTCTCCCTCCCCCATCCATCCACCTGTTCAAGGCACCTTTACCAGCCTCACTCTGTACTGCCCTTACTGAGTTGCTAACTTTGTGTTTTACTGTTTTTTGTGTAGTTGGTAAGGGTTGTGGGTTGTGATAGATAATTACATGTCCACACAGTTGGGCTTGCCCGGCGGACCGCCTAACTATTTCCAGTTCAGAATAGCCATCTCCAGGTCAGACATCTCACAGGATCGGGACTCTGTGGCTTTACGTGGTTGCGTAAAAGGGCGCGCGCAGCCATGTAATCTACGCGCATGTGTGGAGTACCCACAGGAGTTCCTGTACGCATGCGCAGCCTAACCTTTAAAAAGCCGGTGCCATCTTGCATGAGTCTCTCAGTCTTTCTCTGTCTCTCCCCTCATGTGTGTTTCTCGCAGGCCTGTCACCTCTATCCTCTTTAATAAAACTCTTCTGTGGTCTTGTCGTGTTCGGGACATGTTCCTAGCACCACTTAAAAACTAACAGGTTGCAGGTTTCTGACCTCAGGAACAGATTCAGTATATACGTAAAGCTGTTTTGTTTTTGTTTTTGTTTTTTTTGTTTATTTATTATGTATACAGCATGTATGACTGCAGGCCAGAAGAGGGCACCAGATCTCATTACAGATGTTGTGAGCCACCATGTGGTTGCTGGGAATTGAACTCAGGACCTCTGGAAGAGCAATCAGTGCTCTTAACCTCTGAGCCATCTCTCCAGCCCTACTTAAAGCTGTTTATGTGTGTTCCTCTTACACACACACATGCCTAAATAAAAACTGTCTAATATTTAGGGGTTGGAGAGATGGCTCAGCTGTTAGGCTTTTTGTTGTTCTTGCAGGGTAATAGGAAATCACAACATGTCCACATGGTTGGGCTTGCCCGGTGGACCGCCTAATTATTTCCGGTTCAAAATAGCCATTTCCAGGTCAGAACATCTCGCATGACTAGGACTCCGTGGCTTTACATGATTGCATAAAGTGTGTGCGGCCATGTAACCTACACGCATGTGTGGAGTAGCCACATGTGGTCCTGTATGCATGCACGGCCCACTCTTTAAAAAGCCGGTGCCATTTTGCACAGGTCTCTCTTCTCTTTCTCTCTCCTCTCTCTTCTCTCTCCTCTCTTCTCTTGTCTCCTCACTCACGTGTGTGATTCACACAGGCCTGTCACATTCTCTTTCTATCCTATATTAATAAACAGCTCATCTGTGGATTTGTTGTGTTCGGGACATGTTCCTCGTGGGTAAGAGTGCCGCTAAATAACTAACACAGGGGACCTAGGTTTGGTTCCCAACACCTCCATGGTGGCTCATCCCATCAATAACTCTAGTTCTAGGAGAATCTGATTCCACTTTCTGATCTGCTGGGGCACTACATGTATGTGGTGCACAGACATACGTGCAGGCAAAATACTCATACACATAGAACACAAACAAGTAAAGTAAGTCTTGGGCTGGGTGGGGTGGTACATGCCTTTATTCCCAACCTCTGGAGGCAGAGGATAAAGGGGCTCTGGCAGGCCTTGCCCATCCTCCTTTCCCTCTTCCTTGCTAAAATCGTTAGATTACATTCCTTTCTCTCCTCTCCTCTCCTCTCCTCTCCTCTCCTCTTCTCTCTCTCTCTCTCTCTCTCTCTCTCTCTCTCTCTCTCTCTCTCTCTCCAGGGTTTCTCTATGTAACAGTGTAGACCAGACTGGCCTCAAACTCACAGAGATCTGTCTGCCTCTAAGTGCTGGGATTATAGGTATGCACCACCAAGCCAGGCTAGATTACATTCTTTTTTTTTTTTTCTCCCACCCCTAGATTACATTCTTAAAGCTATTCACCAAGGTCTATTCCCTTATTTGGCTACTTCCTCCTCCTGAGGCTGATTACCAAGGTCCAGCTATCAATGTATTCAAGTTCAGCAATGAAATGCCCCCATTTGGCCACCCTAACTAACACAACTAAGCAAAATTAAACACCTCAGCCTCCCATAGGTTTCCCCCTTTTCCATTATAAACTGCCATTTGCCTACACATCGGTTTCTTCATTTCTCAGAGGCAAATAGCCCTTCCCCCTCCCCTTTGTTCCCTTCCCCTTCTCCCTCATCCTCTGTCTCCTGTCTCTGTCTTTTATTCCCTGCCCTTTGACCCTCTGGGGCAAACAAATCTCCTTTGTGCTGAGAACTTGGTCTTGGGTGTCTTGTGATGACTTCAAGGTCTCTTTCAGAGGTAGACAAATCTCTTGAGTTCAAGACCAGCCTATGTAGGGAGTTCTGGGGCTGCCAGAACACAATGAGATTTTGCCTCAAAAATTAAAAAAAAAAAATTAATAAAAAAAAAAAGAAAGACAAAAACAGGGCCAGAGTGAAAGGCCATTGTAAGGGAAACAAGGCCCCCCCACTAGCTCTGCTAATTGTAGATTCAGTGGAAAATACTGCACTCTGCCCCCACGCCCCATACCAGAAAAGTTAGCCTATCATGCTGTGCTAACAGGATGCTTGCAGGATGACCCCTGGGGTTGTGTTTGCAAGATAAATTGCTTAAGAAAGAATGCTTGCCAAATAACCCCTTGCTAGATAAGCTTGGAATTCATTTACCCACCCAGACTCTGAGAAAGACCGCGGAGACATCTGGCGTCCAGATGTCTGCACTCTGGGTGACCCCACTCCCCCGCCCTGGTAGAACTGCCTCATAAAAGGCCTGCGAGCCTTAGACTCGGGGTCACCGGCTACTTCTCGCGCTGGTGTCCAACTAGCTCGTGCTAATAAAGCTTCTTTTGTGACCCGATATCGGAGTGAAGCTCTCTGTTTTGGATGCCAACCCTAACATTTGGAGGTTCCACCGAGATTGGTAAGGACGGTGGTGAGTCGGCGGGGAAGCAGCTGTTCAAGCGGCCCATGAGGACCCTTGGACGGTGGGGGACAGACGTGTCCTGAACCCACAGGCTGCAGCTCTGGAGGACGCTCTGGAGTGTGGGGACCCTGAGACAGGGGCCCCGTCTGATTCCCTTTTGTCTAGGAGATTTTTCAGATGGCCCGGGCCAATAGACAATCTTTTGGTTTCATTTTCCCTACCATTTTGCCGGCTTGTCTTGTTTGCGTGTTGTGTCTCGATTTTTGTGTCTTTCTGTGTCTGTTTCTACTTGTTTGGAATGGGACAGTCTGCCTCCACCCCTTTGTCCCTAACCCTCTCTCACTGGTCGGCAGTGACGGACCGTGCGTCGAACCTGGCGGTTCGGGTGAGGAAGGGAAAGTGGCAGACTTTCTGTTCGTCTGAATGGCCCACCTTCGGAGTCGGGTGGCCAGTAGATGGTACTTTTGATCTTAATATAATTAAGGCAGTCAAACAAAAAAATTTCATTCCAGGTTCTCACGGACACCCGGACCAGCAGGCCTACATTTGGGTATGGGAGGATCTGGTGACTGACCCTCCTAAGTGGGTCCGACCCTTCCTGACTGCTCCTATAGCACCTTCACTCACTTCTGCTCCGATTCTCGCGACAAAACCTTCCCAATCGACTCCATTACCGATTCCATCCCCTCCTCAACCCCCCTTACCTGAATCCCAGAATGACCTCATTTCATTTGCCTTTGACTTCCCGCCACCGCCGCAGCCGCCTCCCTATCAGCCTGAACCACGACCTCCGGCAGAGACTGGGCCCGAGTCTGTCTTGGTCTCCCCGACGGGTCCAGCACAGGGAACCCGCCAGAGGAGAGCAAGGACCCCGGATGAGGCACCCCCGGCTATCACACTGCCTTTGTGCCCCATTGGGGGAACAGTCGATGATGGGGCCGGGGGTGACATGCCCGCTCTCCAATACGGCCCTTTTCCTCCTCTGATTGTATAACTGGAAAAATAATAACCCTCCATTTTCTGAGGACCCCTCCAGATTAACAGGTCTCTTAGATTCCATCATGTATTCCCACCAACCTACTTGGGATGATTGCCAGCAGCTCCTGGGGATCCTCTTCACTACAGAAGAGAGAGAGCACATTCTCCTGGAAGCCAGGAAACTAGTCCCCCGGCCAGATGGGTGACCGACTCAACTCCCCACCCTGATTGATGAGCGCTTCCCATTAAGACGACCAACCTGGGACCCAAATACCCTGGAAGGTAGGGAGCATCTGTCCCTCTATCGCCAGACTCTAATGGCGGGTCTCCTGTGCGGGGCCAGAAGGCCCACTAATTTGGCTAAGGTAGGTGAGGTTCTCCAAGGGCCTGACGAAACCCCCTCTGCCTTCCTTGAAAGGCTCATGGAAGCATACAGGAGGTATACGCCTTTCGATCCACAGTCTGAAGAACAGAAGGGGGCGGTAGCGATGGCCTTTATAGGACAGTCAGCTGCAGACATAAGACACAAGTTACAGAGATTGGATGGTTTGCAGGGACTGAGTTTGAGAGATTTAGTCAAGGAAGCAGAAAAGGTTTATTATAAAAGAGAAACTGCAGAGGGAAAAGAAGCTAGGTTAGGAAAAGAGAGAGAAGAAAAGGAAAGACAAAGAGAGAAGCGACAAAATCGAAATTTATCACGGATCCTGGCAGTGGCAGTGAAAGACAACTCAGGGCCTCGAGGCAAAGGAGGTCGCCCACCTTTAAAGCCCAACCAATGTGCATACTGCAAGGGAGAGGGTCATTGGGCCCGAGAGTGCCCCAAAAAACAAACAGGACGAGGCCGGGCAGTCTTGGCCCTTGAGGACTGAGGAAGTCAGGGTTCGGAACCCCTCCCCGAGCTCCAGGTAACCTTTGAAGTGGAGGGGACCCCAGTCGACTTTGAAGTAGATACGGGGGCAGTCTTTTCAGCAATACAACAACCACTCGGGCCACTATCTTCCCGCAAGTCTCTAGTCCAAGGAGCCAATGGGAGTAGAGAGAGACACTGGACCACTCAGAGAACAGTAAACTTGAGAAAAGGTACTGTGCAACATTCTTTTCTGGTCCTCCCTGATTGTCCCGTGCCTCTCCTGGGGAGGGATCTCCTGACAACATTAGGAGCCCAAATCACTTTCACTGCCCAAGGACCTGAATTAAAGTTTGCCCATCCCATGGTCGGGGACCTCCGCCTCCTCACTCTAGAACTCCCAGCAGCAGAGGAATATCGACTGTATGGGACCACCACCCCCGCGGCCCAACTGACCATGCTCCCCACAGGACTGGGAAATGAAGAATGGACCCACAGGTTCCCGGAGGCTTGGGCAGAGACGGGGGGACCTGGACTGGCAGTAGAACAGCCACCCGTTTTGGTCACCTTAAAACCCACAGTAGTTCCGGCTCGGGTAAGACAATACCCCCTCAGCCGAGAGGCCAGAGAGGGCATCAATCCCCACATAGAACGATTCCTAGAACTTGGCATACTAAGACCATGCCAGTTGGATTGGAATACTCCACTCCTGCTGGTAAGGAAGCCGGGAACTAATGATTATAGACCCATCTAAGACCTATGGGAAGTAAACACTCGGGTAATGGACATACACCCCACAGTGCCCAACCCCTACAACCTTCTAAGTACGCTGCCCCCAGAACGAAATTGGTACACAGTTTTAGACCTGAAGGATGCTTTCTTCTGCCTGCCCCTTCACCCGGACTCTCAGAAACTTTTTGCCTTTGAATGGTCAGACCCTGAGAAAGGGAGAACAGGGCAGTTAACTTGGACCAGGCTCCCACAGGGATTCAAGAACTCTCCAACCATCTTCGATGAGGCCTTGCATCGGGACCTCCGAGAGTTCCGAGAGACAACCCCCGAGGTCACTCTCCTCCAATACGTTGATGACCTCCTACTGGCAACTGACAACCGAGATGCCTGTAGGCGGGGGACAGAGAAACTGCTGGGTACCTTGACAAAATTGGGATATAGATCATCCACCAAGATGGCACAAATTTGCCAGAACCGAGTCACCTTTCTCGGCTACTCTCTTGAAGGAGGAAAAAGATGGCTGACGGACGCCCGAAAGAAAACGGTGGCCAACATCCCGGCCCCATCGGATCGCCGTCAACTGCGGGAGTTCCTAGGTGCGGCAGGGTTCTGTTGCCTATGGATCCCAGGATTCACCGCCATAACTGAGCCGTTTTCCCCCATTACTCAAGGAAAAGAACCCCTTTGTCTGGCAAGAGGAACACCAGACAGCGTTTGAGACGCTGAAGAAGGCACTCCTGTTGGCACCTGCCCTCGCCCTTCCTGATGTGAGTAAGCCCTTCACCCTGTACCTCCACGAGAAAAAGGGGGTGGCGGTTGGTGTACTAGCGCAAGCTCTCGGACCCTGGAAAAGGCCCATCGCCTACTTATCCAAACGACTCGACCCAGTGGCTAGAGGGTGGCCCACTTGCCTATGGGCAGTGGCAGCAGCGGCTACTCTGGTGAGAGACGCGGACAAATTGACTCTGGGGCAGCACCTGACCATCATTGCTCCCCATGCGCTAGAGAGCATTGTTCGCCAGCCGCCCGAACGATGGCTGAGCAATGCCCGGGCCACCTATTACCAGACAACGCTACTAGACCGAGACCACATCACATTTGGCCCCCGTCCCTTTTGAATCCGGCCACTCTCCTTCCAATCTCCCCGGTGGAGGGTGAGAGTGAACTAGTCCATAACTGTGAGGCCATCCTAGCCGAAGAGACCAGGGTCTGAAAGGACCTAACAGACCAGCCTCTAGCCCACTCTGATCTGATATGGTTTACGGATGGCAGCAGCTTCCTGAGTGGGGTGCAGAGGAAAGCGGGAGCAGCAGTATTGGACAAAAATCGGGTAATTTGGTCTAGTAGCCTCCCGGAAGGAACTTCAGCCCAGAAAGCAGAACTGATCGCACTCACGCAAGCTCTCACCATGGCTGCAGGAAAATGGGCCACAATCTATACTGACAGCTGGTATGCGTTCGCAACAGCGCATGTGCATGGGACAATATATTGAGAGAGAGGGTCACTAACATCGGCTGGAAAAGAAATCAAAAATAAAAAAGAGATTGAGGCCCTATTGGAGGCTGTAATGTTACCCCGAGAGCTGGCCATCGTACATTGCCCTGGGCACCAAAAAGGGGACTCCCCAGTGGCAGCGGGAAACAGGAAGGCCGATCAAGAGGCAAAGGAGGCTGCCCTCCAGGATCCAAGGAGCCTGGCCATTCACGCCTCAACTCTGGAGGATTCAGCTCCTGAAGAGGCTCCACCCCCGGAACTTCTGAAAGACACTCTGGAAAGGATCCACAAATTAACCCATTTGGGCAGCAGAAAATTGATCCACCTGACTACAGAAGATAAGACCCTCTCCCCATCTGAGAAGAAGCAAATGGCAGAGAAGGTGGTAGTTGCTTGCCAGGCCTGCCAGCAGGTAAATGCATACCCTGGGAAACTGGCCCCCGGAAAAAGACTACGAGGAACCCACCCTGGCCAGCATTGGGAAGTAGACTTCACCGAAGTAAAGCCAGCTAAGTATGGCCTAAAGTACCTGCTAGTGTTTGTAGATACCTTTACAGGATGAGTAGAAGCCTACCCCACCAAAAAGGAGACTGCAGCAATAGTCCGCTAAGAATATCCTGGAAGAAATCTTCCCAAGATTTGGACTGCCTCAGGTAATTGGGTCAGATAATGGCCCAGCGTTCGTGGCCCAGGTAAGTCAGGGACTGGCAAAAATACTGGGGATTGATTGGAAGCTGCATTGTGCATACAGACCCCAGAGCTCTGGACAGGTAGAAAGAACCAACAGGACCATTAAGGAGACCTTAACCAAATTGACCATGGAGACTGGCTCTAGAGATTGGACGATGCTCCTACCGTATGCCCTCTTTAGAGCTAGAAATACCCCTTCCTTCATGGGTCTTACCCCCTTTGAACTGCTCTTTGGGTGTGCACCCCCAGTTAAGAACCTAACCATCCAGCAAGGAGAAATCATGCCTTCCCCTCTGTCTGACAGGCTGCAAGCTTTAGCATCTGTCCAGCATACACTGTGGAAGCAGCTGTCCGCGGCGTACCAACCCAGCGGACACAGCGCTGCCCATCAGTTCCACGTGGGGGACTTCGTATACATCCGCAGACACCAGCATCAGACTTTGGAACCCCTGTGGAAGGGACTATACCAAGTCCTGCTGACCACCCCGACGGCATTCAAGGTGGACGGGATTGCTGCCTGGATTCATGGCTCCCATCTCAAACCTGCCCCTGACCTGGATGCTGATTTGGACTGGACTGTGGAGTGGACTGAGCATCCCCTCAAACTCTGCATTAGGCACAGAAGCTGGCCAGACAAACCCCCACCGGCCAGAACCACAAACTTGGCAAGTGATATCTGGGACGGGAGATATGGTGTGGACAGTGTCTAGCTCGGACTACCTGCTGGGAACCTGGTGGCCTACACTCCAGCCAGATATCTGTCAGTTAGCAGCCAGACTAGACACCTGGGACTTGCAGGGGAAGGAACCCGGTAGCGAACTTCCCATAACAAGTGAAGGAAAAATGAATGATGGAAGGCCTCAGGGACGCGCCACCCCCCGGAGGAGATGCCTCCTCAATTATTTGTCATTCTATGTATGTCCCCAAGATGGTAGAAAAAGAGGGGAGATTCATAGGTGCAGGGGACCAGAATCCCTATACTGTAAGGCTTGGGGATGTGAAACCACTGGAACCACATATTGGAAACCTAGCTCTACATGGGATTGGATCCGAGTAGGGTGAAACATCACTTATCCTGAACCGGCCAGGGGCCCTTATCCGGTTCATCATCCTTGCCACCCAGATGACCTTGCACCTAAGGGTAAGCACGTCACAGGATGCCAGAACACCTCCCTGTGTAATGTACTAAACATAACCTTCACTACTGAAGGAAAAAAAATCTACATCTCTAGCTGAATGGTACAAAGGTTGGACTTGGGGTTTGAGATTCTATGCTCCCGGACATGATTTTGGGATTCTCTTTAAGATAAGGCTAAACAAGGATAATACACTAGTATGCCCGGCTATTGGCCCAAACTCGGTCCTTCCGGACCAAAAGGGGCCCACGCCTAAAATCTATCAGCCTGAGATTCGCCCCACACCCCCGAAAAGCATTTCAGGCCCTCCAACAACTCCCCCAGGCCTAGGGACAGGAGAAAGACTTATAAATTTAATCAAAGGAGGATATCAGGCTTTGAATTCAACCTATCCCAATCTCACTGAGTCCTGCTTGATCTGCCTTCAGCTCAGCCCTCCTTATTATGAGGGGATGGCCATGAATGAAAGTTTCACTTACAACACCTCAGCTAGCTGTGATTGGGGGACCAAGCATATGTTAACTTTACCCGAAGTAACAGGCCTGGGAACCTGTCTAGGACGTACCCCTACCTCGGGGAGACCCCTCTGTGCCCGCACAGAGAACATTACAAGCACAAATGGGTCCTGATTCCTTGTCCCAGCCCTCAGCCTATATTGGGCATGCAGTACAGGACTCACCCCGTGTGTCTCGGTTGCAAGTTTCAACCAGTCTAGAGACTTCTGTGTCCTTGTCCGAATCTACCCGAGGCTAGTCTATTACCCAGCTGAAGAGTTCGAGGAGCATTTTGCGGGCAGGACTAGGTTCCCCAGAGAACCTGTCAGTGCTACCCTAGCTGTGTTGCTAGGAGCAGGAGTGCTAGCCGGGGTAGGAACCGGAGCAGCAGCATTAATTGAAGGCCCCAGGCAGTTGGAGAGTCTAGAAGCGGCAGTCCAACAAGACCTGAGAGCAATCGAGACCTCCGTTACTGCCCTAGAAAAGTCTTTAACTTCGCTATCGGAAGTGGTCCTGCAAAATAGACGAGGACTGGACTTACTGTTCTTAAAGGAAGGTGGTCTGTGCGCTGCCCTGAAGGAAACCTGTTGCTTTTACAGGGATCATACAGGTGTAGTAAGGGAATCGATGACAAAACTCATGGAGAGACTGGATGTAGGGGAAAAATCCCCACGAGGCTCCCAATGCTGGTTAGAGGGGTGGTATGAAAAGTCACCCTGGATGACCACCCTGCTTTCAGCCCTCACTGGGCCTCTAATTGTTCTGCTTCTAGTACTAATGATTGGACCATATGTCCTAAATCGGATTTCAGGCTTTGTCCGTTCCCAAGTAGACGGGGTTAAAATGATGGTCCTAAGACAAAGATATCAGCCTATACCAGGGAATGACCTTTAGGATTAAAGGTCAGCACACAAAAAAGGGGAGAATGAAAGGCCATTGTAAGGGAAACAAGGCCCCCCCCCCAAACTAGCTCTGCTAATTGTAGATTCAGTGGAAAATACTGCATTCTGCCCCCATGCCCCATACCAGAAAAGTTAGCTCATCATGCCGTGCTAACAGGATGCTTGCAGGATGACCGCCTGCGGTTGTGTTTGCAAGATAAATTGCTTGAGAAGAATGCTTGCCAAATAACCCCTTGCTAGATAAGCTTGGAATTCGTTTACCCACCCAGACTCTGAGAAAGACCGCGGAGACATCTAGTCTCCAGATGTCTGCACTCTGGATGACCCCGCTCCCCCGCCCTGATAGAACTGCCTCATAAAAGGCCTGCGAGCCTTAGACTCGGGTTCATGGGCTACTTCTCGCGCTGGTGTCCCACTAGCTCGTGCTAAGAAAGCTTCTTTTGTGACCCGATATCGGAGTGAAGCTCTCTGTTTTGGACGCAGACCCTAACAAGAGGATGGCTCAGCAGATAAAGGAACTTCCTGCCAACCTTGATGACCTGAGTTTGATCTCTCACTTGCGTCCCATTCCCCAGACCTATAAAGTAGGAGGAGAGAATTGTGCACTCTAATAAACTTATCTGGGCTCAGAGAACAGAACAGTCACAATATTAAACATAGAGGTTAGGTGGTGGTAGCATTCCAGATTCAGACATCTACCTGGATCTCTGTGTGTTCAAGGATACAGCCAAGCATGGTGACTCATGCCTTTAATCCCAGGAAGTAATGGCAGGGGGCTGAAAGGTATTTAAGGCATGAGGGTGAGGAACTAGAGCCTGGTTAAGCTTTCAGGCTTTCGAGAAGCAGTTCAGCTGAGATCCATTCTGGATGAGGACTCAGAGGCTTTCAGTCTGAGGAAACAGGATCAGCTGAGGAACTGGCGAGGTGAGGAAGCTGTGGCTTGTTCTGCTTTTCTGATCTTTCAGCATTCACCCCCTCCCCCCCCAAAAAAAAGAGTTGCCATGGTCATGGTGTCTCTTCACAGCAATAGAAATCCTAATTAAGACACTGCTCCCTCTGAATTTCAACCCTGATTCTCCCACAGAAGTGCTGAACACATTAGGACACATTAACCTCAGTCCTGTGGCATTAGCTTCATCACCCTTAAGCTGCTTGCTGGAGACAAGAGGATGTGCTTCACAGAGACATGGTGACCCACTTTTGTGTGGGAAGATGGCAGTGCTCCACAGTGGTGAGCAGAACCCAAACCATTGCCTCTCCTTTTGGGGCTTCCCTAAGAGGACTTGGAAGGGGACAGACACAGGGTCCTACAGCAAATTTCTGCCCTTAGAGACTCCCCGAGTTCAGAGGTCACTGTCCTTTAAGAAGAGCTTTGACTGAAGATGCTCATTGGTTCATTGTTGCTGCTGTTCCTAGTAGGGCTAGAGATGTTGCCTCTGTGGAGTTAACTTGGGTAGAGTGCTGCGAGCGTGCACAAAGCTGTAGGTTCAACCCTCTGGTGAAAACTGGGTGTGAGGATGCACACCTATTGTCCTAGCACTTCAGAGGTTGAAGCAGGAGGATCAGAAGTTAGAGATCATTCTTGGTATGTAGTGAGTATGAGGCCATGCTGGGATTCATGACATCCTATCTAAAAATAAATAAATGAAAATAAAGAGAACAGGTTTTATGGGTTGGGGATTTAGCTCAGTGGTAGAATGCTTGCCTAGCAAGCACAAGGCCCTGGGTTCGATCCTCGGCTCCAAAAAAAAAAAAGAGAGAGAAAGAGTGGGCAATTACATTAAAAGTACAACTTTAAAAGGGCATTTAAGAGAGAGAGAGAGAGAGAGAGAGAGAGAGAGAGAGAGAGAACAGGTTTTGTTGGGTGTGGTTCCACACTTGGGAGGCTGAGGTAGGAGGGTTACTGGGAGTCAGTGGCTGCCCAGGTGAGTCTGAGGCCAGTGGGTGCTTACATAGCAACAGCTTATCTTAAGAAGATCAAAGTCAGCAACAATAGAACAAGTTCTGTCACCAGGGACTCACTCTGGCCCCTGTCCCATTCTCCAGTCCTGTGATCTTCACTGAAGGATTTCAAAGGATACCACATTACTATAGAAACTATGGAGTTTATTAGAGCAAAGCCTGGCGCATTTTCCAGGGCTGAGTGTGGCAGTGGCCACAGGAATCTTTTTCCCATCTCCACTGTAATAATTTTTGTAATATTCTTAGTCTCCAGAGCAGACTAGCTTCCCTGAAGGCCATTTTCCTGCTGTTTTCCAGCAGTCCCACTTGAATTAGTTTCTGAGGGAAGAGATGGCATCTTTATTCTTCACTGGGAAGCTCTGGATGGATAGAAATCTTACAACTGTCTGAACAGTTTGGAGTGACTGGAGAGACAGGACCAGAGCCCAGTTTTCTTATTGGTAACGAGGTTCCTACAGTTTCCAATCTAATTTTAGGACTGCTACTACCATCTCCTAGAATCCCAGGCTACATAAATCCCACATTTCCCCTTGCTATTCTTCCTTTCCATGACCAGAGAAAAATCACAGATGTTCAAAGGTAACCCTCTGCATCCGTATTGTTTTTCAGTCTCTTTTTGACCTCAAATAGTTGTTGGATTTTTCTCTCTTCCTTCCTTTCTTTTTTCTTTATTCTCTCTCCCTCCCTCCCTCCCTCCCTCCCTCCCCCTCCCTCCCTTCCTTCCTTCCTTCCTTCCTTCCTTCCTCCCTTTCTTTCTTTCTTTCTTTTTGTTTTTGTTTTTAAAGAAAAAAGCCCGATGTTCTGTTACCTGTTGGCAGATAATATAGCTCGGTCGGGCTGTTCCTGGCCTCAGCAGAGAGAAACAGCAGACCTGATAGGGTCCATTTGATTTCATCTATTTTATGTAGACACAAGAGAAAGATATCCTGGGAAGACAGTATTTTAAAAGGAACTAAGAAGCCAGGAATGGTGGCATTTGCTTTAATCCCAGCACTCAAGAGACAGAGGCATGTGGATCTCTGAGTTCGAGGCCAGCCTGCTCTACAGAGGGAGTTCGAGGACAGCCAGGGCTACACAGAGAAACCCTGTCTTGCAAAACCAAAAAGCCAGGAGTGTACTAAGAAAGCCAGACTTAAGATTTGTCCTGAGGCTTGGTCATATGATTATTATTATTATTTTGGGGTGTATGTGTGTGCACATATGGGGACCAGAGATCAATCTTGGGTTTTGTTTCTCAGGTATCATTTTCTTAGTGACTTTCCTATTGCTGTGAGGAGACACCACAACCAACACAGCTTCTGAAAGAAGGCATTTAATTGATGGCTAGCTTACAGTTCCAAAGGGTTAGTCTATGATCACCATAGCTGGGATCATGGAGACAGTAGAGCAGGCTTGGCACTGGAGCAGTAGCTAAGACTTTATATACTGATCTGCAAGTTGGAGGCAGAGGGAAGGAGAGAGGAGGAGAGGAAAAGGGAGGGAGAGAGAGAGGGAGAGGGAAGGAGGGAGGGAGGGAGGAAGGGAGGGAGGGAGAGAGAGAGACACAGACAGACAGACAGACAGACAAATAGACTAGACTTGGTATTATGAGCTTGAAACCTTAAAGTTCACTGCCTTTGACACACCTCCTAAAACAAGGCCACCTCCTAATCTTCCCACAACAGCTCCAGTTCCACCAACTGGGGACCAAACATTCAAATATATGAGTCTATGGGGGCCAGTTTCATTCAGACCACCACAGCCATGCACCTTTTTTAAAAAAAGATGTGTGTTGTGTGAATGCTAATTGGTCTTAAATGATAGAAATCTGGAGTCAGATATCAGGGTGAAAGCTGAAAGATCAGAGAAGCAGAGCAGCCAGACACTAGAAAGACTTCTTGCTTCTAGGAATCTTTAGACTGAAAGGGCCTGAGCTCCTGTCTTCACCCCACCTTATCACTTCCTCTCTCTGCCCAGCCATATCACTTCCTGTTTCCTCCTCCCAAGTGCTGAGATTAAAGGCATGTGCTTCCCAAGTACTGGGATCAAAGGCATGAGATCTCAAGTGTTGGGATTAAAGGTGTCTGCCTGGCCTCTAGTGGCTAGCTCTGCACTCGGATCTCCAGGCAAGTTTTATTTGTTAAGAGCACAAACAAAATATCCTCATAGATGTGTTTATTTTATTTCATGTGTATGCCTGCTTTGCTGTGTACCACATGCATGCATCCTTAGATGCCAGAAGAGCCTTTGTAACTGGAATTACAGATGTTGTTAGCCTTCATATGGGTTCTGGGACTCTCACGATGGCCCTCTGGAAGAACAGCCAGTGCTCTTAATTATTGAGCTATCTCTCTACAACCTTGGTTTTGAGACAGGGTCTCTCAATGGTCTGGAGTTTCACTCAGTTGCCTAGGTAGCTGGCCAGTGAGCCCCAGGGGTCTGCCTCCCCAACACTGGGGTTAAAATGAAATACCACCATAGTCAGTTTTTCCGTGTAGGTTCAGGGAATTGAACTCAGGTCCTCCTGTGTGCATAGAAAGCAGTTTCCTGACTGAGCCATCTCTGAGCTTTGGGTTTGACAATTCTTTGGTTTTAAATACTAAAGGTCTTTTGAGTGGTTTAGGGGGTGAGATGGAAAAAGAGCTCTCTGGTCAGAAAATTTAGATTCCATTTATTTGTTTGTTTGTTTGAGGAAAGAGCTCACATGCCTCACTAATGTTGAGACTAGTCTGTCCTCTGCTCTAAGTTACTCCACATTGTGTTAAACATTGGCTTTTTGTCCTGTCTTTCCTAAAAGAGTCCATTTTACAAGCAACCTTGACACTGCAGATAGAACACATGGACCTCTAAGACCTTCACAAGCCTGCAAAAAGATGACCTGTGAGAGCAAGAAGGCAGTTCAGTTCAACACGGCTCAGAAGCCAGTGTTGGTACAAACTTGGAGAGCCTGACCCTGAGTGGTTTATTTTAGGCTATGTAAGCACAGCAAAACTTGGCAAAACTTATTCTGGTGATATTTAACTCAATCCCAAGTGCAGAACAAAGCACACAAATGCTGTAGGATGTTCTGTATGTTAAATATGCTGCTCTGATTGGTTAATAAATAAAACACTGATGGGCCAGTAGCCAGGCAGGAAGTATAGGCAGGACAAGGAGAGAAGAGAATTCTGGGAAGTGGAAGGCTGAGGCAGAGAGATGCTGCCAGCTGCTGCCATGAGAAGATGTTAAGATATCGGTAAGCGACAAGCCACGTGACAACTTATAGATTAATAAAAATGGGTTAATTTAAGACAGAAGAACTAGATAGCAAGAAGCCTGCCACAGCCATACAGTTTGTAAGCAATATAAGTCTCAATGTGTTTACTTGGTTGAGTCTGAGTGGCTTTGGGACTGGTGGGTGACAGAGATTTGTCCTGACTGTGGGCCAGGCAGGACTGAGAAAACTCCAGCTACATACAGATATCCCCTTAAAGAACAAAGTAAACTAAATAGAGATCAGACGTGATGACACTGAAACTCTTTGTAAAGTCCATAAAGACAGGTTCTAGAGACAGAAAAACAAAATTATAGTAAGAGTCCAGGGTGAAGTCCAGGGCCAGAAAAGTCTCTAGCCACATAGATAGAGCAAAGCTTACCAGGCTAGTGAACATTTCCACTCCAGCCTTCTGGGTAGATAACAGGTTCTGCATTCCTTCTCTTGAAGGAACAACTCTGGGTACTAACATTCCAGGCTCCCTAGTGCATATCTGTGAGCACCAAGACCTTTGTGGTCCCTACAATGGAGGATGGCTATGTTCTTGACTGAACATATGATAAGCACTGTCTGTCCAGCACAACATCAGAAACAGAAAAGATGCAGCCCTATAAAATTATTGACATGGATTGAACCTACAGAGGCACATTAATATCCTATCAGGAAAACAAGGCCTAAGAATTTATGGAACATGTCAGAAGAAAGATATGGATAAAACTGAAGAAAAAGCAAAACCCCTTTTCTTGACCCCATATGGAGGCATACACCTAGTTCTGAAAAAGCGACAGCTCCCACCACCTCATCATCTGAGCACCCAGTTTGTGCATTAAGGACCAACAGGCAGAGAACTCCTGACTGTCCAAAGGGCTTCAACTCAGCTAGGTCCCTACTGTTGATGCAACTTGTTCAGCTGCCCTCTGCATGTCTTTCTGTTTGTCCATCTGTGCCTCCCATTTGTATTTCTGGACCTCGTCCTGCCCCAGAACAGAGGTCTGCCTCAGATGGACCCCCTGCAGCTTTGCCTTCAGACCTGCAACTTGCAGTGGCCTGACTTGTGGTATCTGGAGCTTGGCTTGGCACCTTAGGTCACCAGTACAGACTCAACTTATGCTTCTATCTGACCTCTGCTTCTTAGCTGTGGTGGTTTGGAAAAAATGGCCCCCAGAGGGAGTGGCACTGTTAGGAGGTGTGGTCTTGTTGGAGGAAGTATGTCACTGGGAGCTGACTTTGAAGTCATTTATACTCAAGACACTGCCTGGTGTCTCAGTCTACTTCTTGCTGCCTTCTGATCAAGATGTAGCCAGCACTGTGTCTGCCTGCACAACTCCATGCCATGATGATAATGGAGTAAACCTCTGAAAATGTGAGCCAGCCTAGTAAAACGTTCTTCATTTATAAGAGTTGCTGTGGTCATGATGTCTCCACACCAACCGAAACCACCAAAAACATTAGGACTTCTGTTTTCTGTTTTGTTTTTGGGAAAGGTCTTACTATACAGGCTTGGCTCTCCTGGAATTCTCTATGTAGACTAGGCTGCCTTGAACTACAGAGATCTTCTTGCCTCTGCCTCTGCTTGATGGGATTAAAGGCCTGTGCCATCATAGCATTCTTAGGACATCTGAAATTTCTTTAATTCTGCTATGGATTCTTAACTCTTTACCTGTAAAACACACACACACACACACACACACACACACACACACACACACACACAAAGTAACCACACTAAACTCATTGGTTCACAAAGGTGAACTTTGGTGGTGTGGTGGTTAGAGTAGATATGGCCCCCATAGACTCATGTGCCTTTTTTTTTTTTTTTGGAGCTGAGGACTGAACCCAGGGCCTTATGCTTGCTAGGCAAGCACTCTACCACTGAGCTAAATCCCCAACCCAGACTGATGTGTCTTAATGCTTGGCCCATAGGGAGTGGCACTACTAGGAGGTGTGGCCTTGTTGGAGGAAGTGTGTCACTGTAGAGGTGGGCTTATATGCTCAAACTAGGCCTAGTGTGGCAGTCTCCTCCTGCCACCTGTGGATCAAGATGTAGACCTTTCAGCTCCTTCTCCAGCGCCATGTCTGTCTGCCTGCCACCATGTCCTGTCATCATGATAATGGACTAAACCTTTGAAACGGTCAACTAGCCCCAATTAAATGTTTTCCTTTGTAAGAATTGCTGTTGCTAGGCCATGAAGTACACTCCTTTAATCCCAGAACTTGAGAGGCAGAAGCAGATGGATCTCTGTGAGTTCGAGACCAGCCTGGTCTACAAAGCAAGTTCCAACCTGAGCTGTTATAGTGAGAAACCCTGTTATGGTGGTACTTTATTTGTACTGAAATGTGATTTTATTTGTATGTTAATAAATAAAGTTGCCTGGGGGTCAGAGCTAATAGCAAGCCATAGCAGAAGCCGAGTGGTGGTGGTGCATACCTTTAATCCAGATCACATGACAGGCAGATCTCTGTGTGTTCAAGTATACAGCCAGCATGGAGACACACGCCTTTAATCTCAATACCAGCCATAGAACACCTGCCTGGAGGTCTGTATAGAAGGGCAGTGATGAGGAGGTCATGTGGTTGGGTTTACAACCAATGAGAAGGCAGAACAGAAAGTCAATAAAAAGACAGACACACAGGAAGTAGGTCTCTTGCTGAGGGGAAGGACAGCAGCAGCAGGAAGGGTAAGGAGGCGGTTTTAAGTCTCAGCTCTCAGCCACTGCTCTGACCTCTTGGGCTTTTAACTCTGCATTTGGCTCTGTGTTTCTATCTCAAAAAACAAACAGACAGACAGACAGTCAAACAAAAAGGAGTTGCCATGGTCATGGTGTCTCTTCACAAGAATAAAACTCTAAGATGGGGTTTTATATTTTATAAAAAGCATTACTTTTATCTGCTGTCAGTTCCCCATGGAGGGTGAGTGGCCTTTGTTCACATCTCCCAGGAACACACAACAGTTGGCAATGGGAATTCATTTCCCAGTGAAACCTATTTAGCAAATTTAATTACATGATTAATTACCCACATGGGTCAATTAAACAATTTCATTTTCTTTGAACTTTTAAATTTTATTTATTCATTTATTTGTTTTGTTTTTGTTTTTGTTTTTGTTTTTGTTTTGAGACAGGATTTATCTGTATACCAGAGCCCTGGCTGTCCTGGAACTCACTCTGTAGACCAGGCTGGCCTCCAACTCACAGACATCCACCTGTGTCTGTCTCCTTAGTGCTGGGTTTAGGCATGTGCCATCACAGCCTGTATTCGTTTGAACATTTTTAAAAATTCATTTTTATTTTGCTGAAGTGAGTGGCATGGAGTCAGTTGCTTTTGTGACAGGGCAAGACAGTGCAGAGGTTTCTCCATCTTGTGTTCTTGCTGAGGCCATTTTAGCTTTAGCTAGACTTTGATCTCCTTGATGGAGAGTCCCATGTAACTACCCACCTCTGTTCTAGGAGCTGAGGTCAAGATGCCCAGCTAACTCAGCTTCGGTCAATGTGCCTGCTTGGGCACACCTCCCCCTGCAGCTGTTGAGGGAGATAGCAGGATGTGGGTTTTGCTGTTAAAAACCCCTCACCCTAAACATTGGGAGCTACTCTGGGGTCCAGAAGACCTGAGTGCGGTCCCAGCCAGCTGGAATAGAGACTTTTGGTTAGCTATAGAGAATGACCTTCTTGCTGGACACCCCTAACATTTTCACTAAACATTTCTAAAACATTACTCGACTTCTCATTTCTGTACATTACACATTCTGATTATAATCCACTATTGATTTTATTTTAAGAACATTGTTCCTGCCAAGTCCTATTTTCCTGGGACAAATTTATCCAGGACATGCATTTGTGAAGAAAATTAGATTCTTGAGGCAATTTTTACCAAGAAACAAATATGAGCCTCTGTGGTATTTAGATGTTCTCAGTGTTAATTTACGTTCATAATTTATAGCCACAATACTCCTCTTAGTTTAGTAAAAGCATGATAGTTTGCATGTATTTCTTGCATACACTATGAAAAGCAGGTGAGCTGGTTTATGAGGCAGAGAGCTAGGAACAGATGTAAACACAGGGAAATGCAAGAAGGTACAGAGGAGAGAGGAAGGGAGGAAGGCTAGAGAGGTAAGCTGGGCCTGGTGGCACTGGTCTCTAACTCCAGCTACTTGGGCAGCTAAGGTAGGAGGATCACAAGCTCAGGGCTAGCCTAGGCAACTTAGTGAGAACTTGTCTCAAAAAAAAAAAAAAAAAAAAAAAGGAAAAGTAGAGTGTCCAGCATTAGAGAGCTTATCTAGTGTATGCTCGTCCACCCACTCTGCTCCTAGGTCAGCCCCTGTGAGGGCTAAAGTTATGTTTTAAGTTTCAATTAATGTGAAAACAAAAATGCCTCTAACCTGTAATCCCCACTTGCCCAAGGATAGAAACCCTCTTGGAATGCTGGGGGTGTTGTTCAAGCCACACTCTTTCACTTTTGTATCCAAGGTTGGTTGCCCCAACTGCACAGGATGTACTCGATCACATGTAGGAGGGAGGTACTTAGGCAGGAAGTACATCAGGATGTGTGCTTGCCCCTGATTGGACGAAGGCAGGAAGTATGTAGTTTTGTGGGCTTTGCCTTTATAGGCACCTGACTAACATAGTTCATGGCCATTCTCTGGGGATCCTGAGTATGGACCTGGCCAGCATTTAGTAAAGCTTGCTTCAAACTTGGCTCAGAAGTTGTGGTAGTGCTCGCCTAGTGGGTCAACATCTTCCTTAGGTTGTTTTTGTCAGGTGCTTTGTCACAGCAGAGAGAAAAGAAATTAAAGCAGTCAGAGGAAACCTCTGTCTTGTCTTTCCTGTTGCATGATAAGCACCCGAGAAGGGAACTTCCCCGTTGGACCCTACTGCTCTGGAGAGCTCTCTCCTCACCTTTACCTAGTGAGTCTACATTCTCTTGGCTAAAAAAGAAAAACCACACACACTCACTTACACACTCCCACCCCCACACACTCACTTACACACACACACTCCCCCCCACCCCCCCATCCCCCCCCCACACCTGACCCTATTGTATGCAGAGCTAGCTTCTCCGCTTGATGACATGGATGGATCTCTAAGCTTCATCCTCTTTATGTCACGCCTCAGTTTCCAGGCGTGTGTAAACAACTGTGACAGATCAGTGAGGGGGCTGTAAATGAATTTATCAAAACAACTGAAAGTTTAGGAACTACATGGCGCAGCCGCACTGGCAATCACTTTGCTGTGTAAATCTTCCATCTGACCAAGTGTCCAGGCTCGTGATCTCTGTCTAAATTGATCAAGTGTGACCTGCAGCAAGGACCTATTTCTCTCACACACATACAGCCTGACTCACAAAGACCTGTGGTGTGCAATCCCAAAGAGACAGTCTCACGGAAAAAAACAAACAAACTAGAGCTGTAACTTGGTCACTCTCTTCCTAATGAGACTAAGAACACAAAAGGGAACCCCAATTTCCATGGGAACAAAGGAAGAAATTACTTAGTCTTACTTCATTCATTGGCACAGGTTCCATATCAGAGGGGACAGACTGATTTTAATCACCTTAGAAAGTAGTAAATTGTACAGTGTTGCAGTAGCGCCCTAACCCTAACCCTAACCCTAACCCTAACCACCACCCATTCACCATGTCTGAGCAAGGGGCTGTGGATTAAAAACAGAGACAAGAAACAGCAGGTCATTTGCCCCAGCAGAATGCCAAATGCTGTTTATTGAAGGAGGCTTATAGCACAATGGAGGAACCCCAGAGGGCAGAAGTTCGCTACCCAATGTTCTACATTGTTGCATCTAAGCTGTTTACACCAAATGCAGGATACACAAACAAAGAACCTCAGGAAGCTCCAGGAAGAAGGAAACCCGCAGGGAATCAGCATAGGGAGGACATCTGGTCAAGGTCAGCAAGCAAGGTAGCAGCTACCCAAAATGGGGGTCCAGGGCCCTATAGTACAGCTCTGATTTTGTCTCTTGAGACTGTCCATTTCTGACCATGCACCTTGGGTATGAAACATCACAATTGTCTGGGTGAGGCTCCAAGAAATTGTTGCTGGAGGTTTGGGGGTCAAAGCCAGGACTCTGGCAGCTGTAACAAGTCAGCCGAGGTCATCCATTCTCAATAGACCAATTAAAAAGAAGTAATAACATGAAGCAGGAAAGGAGATTGATAGAAGTTCACTGACTCCCAAATCTATCCTTGAGACACTGATATGAAGTTCAGGTTTAAACTGAGGGTAAAAGGTGCACATAGCTAAGCACATAACAAGGTGTAGTCCTGCCCATTGCTGACCCACCGCTGTCTCAGCTCTGTTCTCTCCTGCGAGGTGGTCTGACAGGTGAGGATTTTTGCTTTTATTTTTGGCCTTTTGGGCCTCCTTGCTCTGCCCAGACCTGTATACTCGTCTTTTGTAGGGATGAAGACAAAGTTTCCCCTCTGTCCACTCAACATTCTACTGGAATTTTCTCTGAAAGATAAATAACAGCATTGTGCAAGTGTCAGGAGAATAACTGTCTTAATTAGGGTTCTATTGCTGTGAAGAGACACATGACCACAGCAACTCTTAGAAAGAAAAGCATTTAATTGGGGCCAGGTTACAGTTCAAGGTGTAGTCTATTATCTTCATGGCGGGAAGCATGGCAGTGCATAGGCAGACATAATGCTGCAGAGGTAGCTGAGAGTTCTACATCTGGATTGGCAGGCAGCAGAAAGAGAGAGCAAGCCACTTAGCCTGCTTTGAGATTCTGAAACCTCAAAGCCCACCCCTCAGTGACACACTTCCTCCAACAAGGCCATACCTCCTAGTACCACTCCTTATGAGCAGATGGTGGCCATTTTCAAACCACAATAGCCAACTACCTTTTGATTGGATTTAAGACTGGCCATGAGGTGGGACCCATACATGACACTGTTAATGTAGCCAAGAACCTGAGACTAGATAGGTCATGGGCCTTAGGGGAAAACATACTACTGTTGTTTTGCTAAGTGAACACAGCATAGAATGTCTTCTGTTGACATATTTATATACTCATAGATCAGAGCATCACTCAGCCATCATCAGAGAGCCTTCTTTCTGCAGTAGATGGTAATTAACACAGAGACCTACAATTGGACAATGTGCAGAGAAGAGACTTTGAAATATTCATCCCTATAGATATGGGATGTCTATATCATACCCCAGCCAAGAAGCTATTAGCAATTGATAGGTGAGAGAGGGGAATATAGGTGGATATTTCTGTCCTTCCTGCCAGCTCCCAAACAACCATACAGAGACTTCTTATTCATTAAGCTTGGCCGATAGCTCAGGCTTTTTTCTAGCTAGCTCTATAACTTAAATTAACCCATTAATTTTAATCTACTTCTTTTACATGGCTTGGTTACCTTTACTTTGTAATGTGGCTGGCTTCTTTCTGCTTTTCTGATCTCTTAGCTTTTTACCCTGATATCTGGCTCTGGGTTTTTATTAATAAGACTGTTTAGCAATTTGACAGCTGTCTCTGTCACTCTAGATTTGGAAGTAACTTGATGATCGTTCTATTATATGTAACTTTACTATGTTAAAGTTAAAACCAAAATCCTTTTTGATTAGACAGAAAAGGAGAAGTGCTGTGGGATGTCTTTCTGTACGCTGTGAATATGTGTTGCTCTGATTGGTTGATAAATAAAGTTGCATTGGCCTATGGCAGGGCAGGATGGAGCCAGGTGGGAAAACCCAAGAGAGACAGTGGGAGGAAAAAGGAGAAGAAAGAGATGGGAGCCAGCCACCAAGGAGCAACATGTGATGGGATGCAGGTAAGCCACGGAACATGTGGTGATACATAGATTAAAAATTATGGGTCAATTTAAGTGTAAGAGTTAGTCAGTAATAAGCCTGAGCTAATGGCTGAGCAGTTATAAATGATATAAGCCTCTGTATGTTTATTGGGCCTGAGTGGCTGCAGGACTGGACAGGACACAGGAAAACTTCAGACTATGTTGGAATCTTCCTCCTGACTCTGCCCTTCTTCCCAGTGTTCTCTCTGTCCCCCAATTTCTGCCTAGCGATTGGCCATTTAACTTTTTATTAAACAGTTGAGAGTGACAGTGTACGAAAAGATTATTCCACAACAGGAGGAATCAGTTTTCTTTAGTGAAGTGACACTGGATACATCAACCACAGTCTCCAGGGAGGGTCTCGTGCTCAGTGCTGAGTGGCAGTCTCAGGTCCTGGGAAACTTGAGTCCAGCTCCCAGCCATAAAGAGTTGCCTGACCCAGCCTGACAATTCCACACCACTTGCAGAAACAATACACTGATGTTTCAAGAACAGCCCACACTGCTTCCAGTCAAACCTCGACAGAAATGCTATACCTTCCTGATAGAGACTCCCGTGTACACACCTGTCCCCTGCCCCTCTAACTGTGCCCTTTCATTCTGCAGGAGGTTGGGCCCTCGGTGCTCCCAGAAAAGCAGCCTCAGCCTATCAGGTCCTCAGTGCAGACAGCCCTCTTTTCCCACTCCCTGGGGTCATCCCCTGGATCACACACACCCTCTAAACTCACAATATAGGCTAAGCAGCTACAAGTCTGACCTGAGGCCACTGGTCTTTTGTGGCCTCTGCCTCCATGGGTCATGCAAATCCCATGGATGGTGAAGAACCAGCTGGCCTCCATTTTAGGCTTAAAAGTCACCTTAGCTGGGTGGTGGTGGCACATGTCTTTAATCCCAGCACTTGGGAGGCAGAGCCAGGCAGATCTTTGTGAGTTCAAGTCCAGCCTGGTCTGCAGAGCAAGATCCAGGACAGGCATCAAAACTGCCCACAGAAACCCTGTCTTGAAAAAAACAAACAAACAAACAAAAACAAAAAGCAAAAAGTTCACCTTAGATAAAGGCAAACTAGGTTCGTTCCTGTTTATGATTAAACCTCTGCTTCTCAAGGATTGGGCTATGCCCACCTGTAACCTTAACTACAAATAGTTCTGTGCTGCGGGTTCCAGTCAAGTCTTTGTTTCATGAGGTCCTTAAGACTGACTAACTAGTTATGCTTATGTTCTGTTCCTGAACTCCGCCTATTTTGTCCATCACATCTCCCCCATTTGGAAGCCCTCTACCCATGAGCTCTACAAAAATCTTGTCTTCCTCACAACCAGGGCTGCTCTCTAAAATCTGTACTTAGGGTGAGATAGCAGGCTTGCCAGCCCCAGGCACTCTCCTAAACAGCTTTCTTCAATTAGACAATCGTGGAATTGGTCTTTCTCACAATTTTCATGTTTAACATGGAACCTCAGCTCTTGGACTTTATTGGTGCTCTATATAAATTCAGCTTGACCCCAATCCTCTCTGCTCTCCTCCGAGTCCTCTCGATCCATTTTCCTCTGACCTCTTTCTTCCAGACTCTCTCATCTCCAGACTGAGAGGCCCTTTGCCGTCCACACATCCAAATTCTGCAGGACAAGTCTGAGTTAGAGGTGCCCTAACCAGACCCTAGAAGCTCTGGGAACTTCTCACCCACTCTGGGGAATATAAATTCTTGGATGTTCAGGAACCTCCCACATTTAACTGACTTTGTGACTCCCCGAGTTTTATGAGTGTGGTGATGCACCTCCCCCTCCTAACACCCCTGCTCATTTCTCATCTTTTCCTTAAACCTGGGGGATACTTCCAGTAGCAGGATAAGATGCTCTACCAGTCCTTCCTGCCTTTCCAAATTTAAATCAAATTTACAAAATGGGCCGTAAACAATCAGTCTTAGCAAGCTCCTACCCACCGAACTCATCAGTCATCCAGCCAAATCTGGCCACAGTGCTCTGATAATGGCCAATGCTGGCCCCAGTTTGAAACTCTCAAATTTTGGTGTTCTTACAGACCTAGACAACTTTTTCAAATGAAATGGCAAAGGGTCTGAGGCCCCTCCCCCTCGTGTCTCCCTCCAGCTTTTTGTTTTGTTTTGTTTTTCAAGACAGTGTAGGGTTTCTCTGTGTAACAGCCCTGGCTATCCTGGAACTCACTTTATAGACCAGGCTGGCCTTGAATTCACATAGATCTTCCTGTTTCTGCCACCCAAGTGTTGGGATTAAAGGCATGCACCACCATACTCGGCCCTCCCAGCTAATTTTTAACCTTTCTCTCCTTGCCACTCAGCTCCCACTTTATAGCAGTGCCTAGAGCCTGAGCCCATTACAGCTTGGAAAAAACTGGAGATAAAGCTGCACTGGGTCCTAACGCCTGCTCTGTCCAAGTTTGCCTCCCAAACTGAGATAGGATGCCTCTGGTCTGCCCCACCAAGCCTGGATGGACACTCTAGCTTTTATTTCTATTTTCAGTTAGGTTCTTCAGGCTGTCTATCCCATCTACACACACACACACACACACACACACACACACACACACACACACACACACACACTGGTTATGGAGATGTAGATCGCTGGGTCCAGTCTTACAGAGATTCAAATGTCTTTTGGATATGGATAACATTGAAGAATTGTCACAGGCTGTTTTGTGTCACTAAAAGCTGGCAAGCTGGCTCTGGAAATGGGATTTAGCCTGCTTGTTTCAGACCTCAGCATGTTTATCTCAAAAGTTTCCTCCAAAGCCTCTGTCCTGGGTCAGGCTTGTCTCCTGACTCTGTGATAGGGAGAAGGAGGACAACCAAACATCCCAGAAAAAAAAATTATGGGCTTGTGGCAGTTTGAATGTAATTGACCCCCATAAGGAGTGGCATCAAGAGGTGTGGCCTTGTTGGAGGAAGTGTGTCACTTGGGAGTGGGCTTTGAGCTCAGAGTTCTGCCCTGGGTCTCAGTCAACTTCCCATTGCCTGCAAGATGTATCACTCTCAGCTCCAGCATCCTGTCTGCCTGCATGCCACCATGCTTCCCACCATGATGATAATGGGCTAGAACTATGAAACTGTAAGCCAGCCCCAAGTAAATGTTTTCCTTTATAAGAGTTGCCATCGCTGGGTGGTGGTGGCACACGCCTTTAATCTCAGCACTTGGGAGGCAGAGCCAGGTGGACCTCTGTGAGTTCGAGGCCAGCCTGGTCTACAGAGTGAGATCCAGGACAGGCACCAAAACTACACGTAGAAACCCTGTCTTGAAAAACCGGAGGAAAAAAAAAAGAGTTGCCATGATCATGGTGTCTCTTCACCACAACAAAAAATGCTAACTGAGACAGTGCTTTAGAACAGCTAAGAGGGAACTATTTTCAGTAGAAGCTACTGTTGTTTATCTCATAGTACAAAGATGTCTATGCTAAAACCAGCTAACAGGATGTTCATTCACAAAAGGATAAAAAGGACCCTCTGTCTCAAATCTCTTGATAATAACTCCAACATCATAGTTTTAACAGAGCTCTCTCAGATAAATTGTTAGATGATATCAACATAAATTTAAGGATGATTATGACAAAAAATTACATGATACATAATTTTAAAAGGCTGTCTTATGTTTTCTGTAAAGGTTTACCTGGAAATTTAGATGTCCTAATGGTTTTATAGTGTGTATGCAGATGATATTAATATACTGCATCACTCGTGTGTCATTTGGATTTGACTTTCTTGATTAAGGCGATGTTGCATGTCTCTCCTAAGCTAAACGATGGCCATCTTTGAAACTCCAGCTGTGCCTGTTTAAAATAGTCACAGCCGGGCTTGTAAAACATTAATATTCCTTCAAGACAGGGGAGCTAGGTAAGGTCAGTGTACTTTCCTAGTCATTCCCCACAGCTGGCTGTATGCCATTAGGCCCTAATCATATAATTACAGACCTCAAGGTTTCTGGGTGTACAGGCTAAACACTAGAAATGGGGAAAAGCTGTTACAGATACTGAGCAAAGGTCCCAAATATTGCCTAATACCTCCCTTTCTTACAACAAGTGGTGAGTTTGATACTGTTACATCTCAGGGTATTCAAATTTTTTTTAAATCAAGAGAGATTTATATATAAAAGTTAAAAATGGCTAAATGTAATTATAGACGTCTCACTCTTTGAATCTCACCCCACTTCCTGGTTGTTTACAAAAATATTCCCTCTTTCAAGGTCATAGATATCTTTAAAGTTCTTGCTGAAATGTAAACTTTCTTTCTCAGAATTTGTAAGGCCGTTTGGTGTTTGGTTTTAAAAGGGTGTAAAATTCCAAACCAAAAAGAAAAAAGGTTAATTTAGAACAGGTAGTCTTGGGGTGCTACAACAGGCCATGTGTAAACTCCTAAGGTTACAATGGTCTAGTCATGCTTATAAAATCTAATTTAAAGGTGTATGTCTAATTGCTTGTGTTTTGGCTAACTTTGTCAAGTTTTAACTATTTGGAGAAACTGAGTCATGCAAAAAACTATGACATTTTGTAAAAGTACACCATTAAAAGATTGGGGAAATGAGGTTTCCAATCTCCTCAGGTACTGTATCTAAGTCAAAACTGTAACTTTTAAGGCTCAAAATCTTAACAGGGATAAAATTATAAAATCTCAGTCTTCTGAGACTTACTAACTTGTTGTAAACTGTTAAAGATAATTAAGACATACAAGTTACTGGTCAGGCACCGGGTAAACAATGAAGCAGTATACAGAAATAATATTTCTCTTATACAGAGGTACTATATATAAGGATGTTTAAAGGATATGAATGAAAATTCCCCAAAGAATGCTTAAACTGAGCCTTCTGCAAAGCTGATGACCCAACTAGGATCTCAGTGACTGTGGGGAGTTTGGAATGCTGCAGGTCCACATTACCCTGGGCCATCTTTTACCCTTATTAACCATTTCTGTCTCTCCTCTGTGTGTGATTTAACAGCCTGTGACCATTGGATAAAGCCTTGGACTGTGCAAGCCAAACATTATCATCCTCAGATGGCACGTGACCCTCCCTGTAATAGAAGGCCCTGCTTTGCTCTACCCACCTCTCCGATGTTTCCACCAACTTATTTGAAAAGTGTTTCCACTGTTCTTAAGTTTTCATACAACTTTCATGAAAGTGGGTGATCTGCATCTGTGTTCCCAGACCATGATTACTCACATTGGCTCCAGAATAAACCATCTCTGATCCTCCTTGAAGTTAGGGTTATGTTTTTGCATTAACAAGAGCAATTAGCCATGCTTAAGGCATGGACATGTCCTACACTTCTCCTTTCCCATCAGTAAACCTCCAGTTCCTAGGTAGTTCACCAGAAACCTCACTTACACTCAAAGCTATGTCATGACACCTTTGTGTAGCTCCAGCATCTCATGGTCTTACCTTATCAGATAGTAGTCCCATCCAAGGTATCTGCAGAGCCTACAATCCTACTTATTTTAGCAACACTTTGAGATGTAAATTTAAAGCCACCAACATCCTGCTTATGACTACTGCTGAGGTACTTAAGCATGGCTGTCCTATGAGATCCCCACAGCCACACTTGGGTGTGTCATGTTTCCTGAGCTTAAATCTATTTTACATTTTCTTCTGTTATTTTTTACCTCTCCCTTATTGTGGAGGCCAGAAGTTGATGTGGGTGCCTCCTTCTATCTCCTGACTTTTGGAGGCAGGGTCTTTCAGTGAACATTGAGCTGGCTGTGTCAAGGCAAAAACATGACTCTCACCTCAAAAGGGATAAGAGAGATGACTCCGGAATCAAATATGAGTGGCCTAGCCTGGGAACACAGATTTAGGTTACTCTAAATTCCATGTTCCAATGTAGGGTTGTTTTTTTTTTTTCTTTTATAGTAACAGATCAAAGATGGTCATAAATCAAGATTCTTTCCAAAATGTTGGTGGAAAGGTGGCTGATAGCCAAGTGGAGAAGGCTGCAGATGTTATCTGGTATGTCCTTAGCCCTTTGATTTGTTAAAACTAGGGTTTTGTTTCTGTAGCTTTGGAGCCTGTCCTGGAACTCAGTAGACCAGGGTGGCCTTGAACTCACAGAGATCTGCCTGCCTCTGCATCCCAGGTGCTGGAAACTGGAATTAAAGGTGTGTGCCACCGCAGCCGCCACCACCACCACCACCACCACCACCACCACCATCATCATCATCATCATCATCATCATCATCATCATCATCATCATCATCACCATCCAGCAGCAAAACTAGGGTTTTGTTAGGTTAGTTCATTCCAAAGCTTTTTATGTGTTGGTCATAGGATGTTAGGTCTGACTTTATCTGTTAGTCACAGGATGTTTGGCTGTTCAGAGGGAAAAGATAGTTCAAGGTAAATTGTAATTAGGCTCAGGAGCTGCAACATTCCAACCTCTCCACATCAGTCAGTTAGCCTTTGCAGACACAACTTCTCTCTAGAAATTCCCCATCAACCAGCATGCCACAGGGATCCCCGTTTCCACCTCTCCAGTGCTAGGATCCTTCCGGGCTGACTTTTTACATGCGTGTTGGGGATCCTACCTCATGTTCTCTTTTGCCTTAGTAAACTCCAACTCTGATTCACATTGCTCATTTTGAAATTCTTTTCTCCAGTGAAGTCAAGGATCTGACTTCACCTGAGTGGCTCCAGGCTGCTGGCAGCTGTTCTGGGCTGTCTCCAGCTGCATCATGGCTTCCAGAATGAATACACCATCATCGGTGCAAATAAGGTTGGGTCTTATGAGCCCACTGTGTCCATCATGCTGTAAACATCATTATTTGATGATGTTGGTGATCTGGCCACATCCTATCTCTGAATACCTCTGCATCGATTTTAAATATTTTAATTTATTTATGTGCACGAGTATTTTGCTTGCATGTTGGTCTATGCATCACACATATGCAGTGCCCTCTGAGACCAGAAGGAGGCATCGGCACTGGAGTTACAGTGATGAGCCACTGTGTGCATGCTGGGAATCAAGCCTAGCTCCTGTGGCACAGCATTGAGAGGTTTTGAATGATGAGCCACCCCTCCAGCCCCATGCCATAGTCTCTGTTTGAAGTGCTCCTCACTTTGTTCTTACACTGGCTCCTCACTTATGACTGTTAAACCAGACACAAGAAATTAAAAATTGCTTTTAGAGTTTGAAAAGAGTCCTTCTTTTATTTTTGAGATTACAATAAAGTTACATCATTTTCCCCTGCCTTTCTTCCCTCTAAGCCCTCCCATATACTCCTTCTTGCTCTCTTTCAAATCCATATCCTCTTTTGTCATTAATTGTTGTGGCATGCATATATGTATGTATGTATGTATGTATGTATGTATGTATGTATACATATATATTCCTAAATGCATAAATACCACCTGCTCAGTCTGTATAATGTCACTTGGCTAACCAATCTGCATTTTTTTCATGATTGAATTTTCCAGAAAGCCAATGAATATTAAAAAAAAAAAATGTGGGTTGGCATGATGGCCCAGCAGCTAAAAGTGCTCACCATGAAAACCTGACAATTTTTTGAGTTTGGTTCCTTGAGCCCATGGAGGAAGGAGAGAATTGACTCATGTCATACACATGATAATATGTTAAACTTTAAATTTATTTATTTATGTGTAACTGTGTGTGTGTGTGTGTGTGTGTGTGTGCATGGGCACACATGTGTGTGCAATTGTGTGCAGGTATGCCCCTGCCATCCACAGTGTGCATTTGTGGTCAGAGGGAAGCTTTTGACAGGCAGTTCTTGCCTTCTACTTCCTTGAGGCAAGGTCTCTCCTGCTTCTGGGAAGCTAGCTACATTTTTTAAAAATGATTCTTACTTTTTCTTTTTACCATGGAAAAATTTCCATTTATCTATCTATCTATCTATCTATCTATCTATCTATCTATTTATATTTTATTGTATCGAAAGCAGTACCTTTTTTAAAAAATGATTCTTACTTTTTCTTTTTACTATGGAAAATTTTCCCTTTATTTATTTATTATTTATTTTTATTTTTATTTTATTTTATGTGCATTGGTGTTTTGCCTGCATGTGTGTCTGTGTGAGAGTATCAGATGCCCTGGAACTGGAGTTACAGATAGTTGTTAGCTGCCATGTGATGCTGGGAGTTGAACCTGGGTCTTCTGGCAGGGCAGGCAGTGCTCTTATCCACTAAGCCATCTCTCTAGCCTGAAAGCAGTACCTTCTTTTTGTTGAGACCTCAGATTCACTTTGTAGCTGAGGGACCACACAAGTAATTTTGTGTCAGTGCCCTGATGACAGAGGTGGGGGCTCTGGACCCCCTTGATGACAGAGGTGGGGATCAATGGATCCCTTTATCCTCTTCCCAAAGTGGTACAGAGAAGTAAACTCTGATTTCATCATTGCTCATCTCAGTTGCTGAATTGGGTTGGGTGGCAAAGTCTGGCTTATTGAGGTGGCAATTGCCTTGAATTGGAAGACTGGAGAGATGGCTTAGCAGTGAAGAGCACATTTTGCTGGAACTCTGTCTTCTGATCTCTGTGGGCACTGGGCATTCATGTGGTACACACACTTATATGCAGGCAAAAGACTGATACACAATACAAATACAAATAAATCTAGAAACTTTTTTTTTAAAGGCTTTGAATTTTGCACTGAGTTCTCCAGTTACAACTGTGGGGGACCCAAAATAGCTTGACCACACAGCTGCCATGAGAGGCTTAGAGGCCCAGACAAAGCTTCTGTAACAGGCTTACTTGTAATATGAATTGCTAAATGGTCTTTGGAAGGATAACGGCTGCTCTTTGCTGCTGTCTCCAAAGATTAAAAGCTGCCAAGAGACAGAACCAATGCAGATCACATCCATGAACCCAAGTACCTAGAGCTGTAAGTGTCTGACTTCTGAAGCCTGAGTGCTTCTGGATCTGTCAGGCCAGCTTTTGAATTTCACTGTTCCCGTGTGCAGGACTGCACTCACCAGTGGGGCTTCTCACCTGCTCAGTCTCTGTGTGTGTAGAGCTGAAGGGTGGCAATCTGACTGATAACCGCTACATGTCATTCAGATGTACAATTCCTGCATCTGGCAGGCTGATGGGGGTGGGGGGGAGTATGCTCTCAAGAGAAGCCTGATGAGTCTCCTGCCCCACTCCCCTACTTGCCAAAGGATTTCTGGGATTACAGGTGCATGACACCACATCTGGTTTTCCCATGGATTCTTGGGGTGGAAGTCATGTTCCCAGACCTATACAGCAAATGTACACACCTCTGCTTTCCCTCCCTTCTCTCTTCCTCTCTCCCTCTTTCTATCTTTCTAATAAACTCTCTCCACATGGACGCAGCACCTGGGTGTGAGTGACTGTCTGTTTACGCATCACCGCCACCATACATCTGCTCAGTATGTGTTCCTCAAATATGGGACACCCTGGTCCAGCCAACTGGGGGTCCCTCATGTGCAATATCATAACATTGGTCCCATGACATTGGCAGGCAATCCCATTGCTTTCTCCTGCCCGCCAGCAGATGGGCAAGTTTGGGGCCCTGTACCACCCACCATTTTTCCAGCTGGGGACCACTGGGGACTCCTCACCTTATCGGATAGGTGAGATTTCCTCCCTTCCCTTCTGCCATTTCCCACAAGTAAAGATTTGTCTCATTTCTCTCACTGGTACCAGAACCACTTGTCTTTTGGGTTCATAGCCCTGTCCTCTGTCTCCATGTGACGGCATATGGAGACAGCATGTGCCCACTCAATTCTGTGGCCCACAGCCTTAGGTACATGGTCCAGTGGCCATCTTGCACTGTTTGTTGGTCCTCACTGACCCTCTGGGACACTGGAGGTCAGTCTATCGGACCTTTGCCTCACTGTGGAAAATGCACCTACCCTCTCCTATCCCAGGTCCTTCCTTTTTGCCCCTCCCCCATGTTCTTCCAATCTCTGCTAAACCATTACATCATCACTTGTCACCAGGTTCCTTTCTGAGATAAGTAAAATTGCCCACTGGGAAAAGCTGGCTCTCTTTGCCTGTTCCTTGCCTCTAATTCCTCTCCTTATGTGTAATTTTATCTCTTAAATCTTTTCTCTCTGTCGCTTAACGCTATAACTTCCTGCCCCTCTCCCACCTGCCCCCTCTGCCTCCCCTCAGAGCCACGCCCCTTTCTCCTACAGCAGTCCACCTTCCCTCTGCCGCTGCCACCACTAACAGGACTCCAGAGATGGCCACATAAATGTGTTTCTGACTGACTTTCAAATGCTTCGATTTATTTGTTCCTTATCTGTTCAGTTTATTTTGGGGAAAAAACAAACAAACACGTGACCACGTGGTCAGTCATCATATTTGATAAGGCAATAACATGGTCATACAGACACCATCTTTGCTAAAGTAAAAAGGGAACAGGTCATATGACCTCACTGCCATATTTATTAAGGGCAGTATAAAAGCCACTTCCTGCCAATGGCTTGATCATGGGTGGGGTGCCTGGCACTCTAGCCATCTGGGCAGGGCAGAGGTCCAGTTGTGGCCTGGCATTCATTTCTCCATGGCTGCTTATGTGGGAGGGGCCTGCAGATCTATGCACTCCCCTCCAGGGCATCAGTAAAACCACATGCAGGTGATATCATTAAGATGGTAAAATTTCAGATTTTAACATTAATATAATTCTGATACAGTTTAGGTCACAAGCTCAGGATTTTAATTTTTTCTTGGTTGACTTCTAAATATAAACTTAAACGTCTCATCAGGCCAAACGAGCTCCAGATGAGATGGTATTTCTCTCCCTCTTGGTCTCCCTTTCCCAGTTACTAAGACCATGGGCCAAGAGTTTCCAAATAAATTCATAAAATTTTAATTATTGCTCATAAAAATTTAACTCTTGTTTCTAGTCTATCTGTTTCAATGGGCTTCCATCTGGCCAACTGACACATCCAGGCATAGGCTATTAACTTTAGCCTGTGACACATGGTCTGGCTGAAGGCTGATGGTGAAACAGTCCAGCCAAAATATAATTATTTCCTGTCTCTACAGCTAGGTCAGATGACCACATACTTCTGATAAATGCCCCATTGCCTGGGTTCTCTCTTTACCTTTGACTAGCCAGAGTCCTGACCACCTGAGCCCCATTTCAGCTTGAAGCAGTTATGGAGAAGAATGTGTCGTCTATGTTCCCTGTTCTCAGGACAGACTGGAAGGCTAAGTTAAAGGTAGAACTCCTGGCACAGGGAACCGAATAGCTACCTAATGCCCATTGATATAAAAGGAAACTGAACCGAATATTGCAATAAGACACTTCTTTATGCAGAACCAGGGAGGTATTATATGATCTTCAAAACAGGGTTTCTCTGTGCAGGTTTGCACCTTTCCTGGAACTCACTCTGTAGCCCAGGCTGGCCTTGAACTCACAGAGATCCACCTGCCTCTGCCTCCTGAGTGCTGGGATTAAAGATGAGTGCCACCACAACCTGTTGTATTATATGATCTTAAGAAATAATTATTTCTATATAAATCATTCAGGATTATAATCTGGCTGTACTCAAAAAATCAGAACCACAGCTACAGGGCCTTAAAAATGGTAATAGATTAAGATATCACTGCCAATGATTTAAAAAATATCTCTCCTTATTCAAGGTATATCCAGGCTGAAGAATGTAAGCCTCCCTGTCCTTGATAACTTCATTAAGCAGTAACTAATTGGGAAACCTGTATATTCAGATTTAATAATTTAAATACATCAAACAGATTTTGTCCTCAAACAGCTTTAGAGATCTGAGAATATGGCATTTAATAAAATATAAAATAATAAAATTTAATAAAATAATAAAAGTTTTTATGATAGAGAGATGTGTCAGCTCCTGGCAGCATCCTGTATTTCCTCCAAGAAGATAGATGCTGCAGAAGAACACCCACCTGGAAGCTTATGGCAAGGCTGGCCACGCAGTGAAAAGCTGAGATCCTGTCCAGACTATGAATAAGAGGAACAATGGGGGTCAATTGTCCTCTCTGACAAGACAGGTAGGAGGACCTCCCCAAATCTCTACTTCACAGAAAAAAAAATCTGTCAGATCTTTTGGGTTTATCAGCTGAACAAGTGCTGCCCTTGGGGCTTCTGTCCCCCAAAGACCATAGAGAGACTTGGAATTGCTGCCTAGGGAGCTGGAAAGCTGTCTCACTTCTTAAATTTATCCTTCTCAGATCTTAACAATGTTTGATGACTAGGGTATCAGTTAAACAGCCCTAATCCCAAGATTACAAGCACATTGATAGTTCATTAATAAGTTTCCTGTTAAAATTACACACAGGTATGCCTCATTCACATACTTCATGGTACAGCTTTCAGATATAACTCCAGAGGTTCAAAGTTTTAATATTGATAAATGAAATTTTGATAAACTGATACAGCATTGACTACAAACAGTTTTTAAGATTTTTTTTTAACCATTTTGCTATGATGTAAATCCATTATAGCTGTCCTACAGATATACCTGCATGTTCCTGGGAAAAGTTTTGCCACTGCATCAAGAAATCTGGTCTGATGAAAACTAACAATCTCCAGAGCCAATTTCTGACCCCACCCACTTTTTGAGGATATTTTGCAGATTCACTGTTCCTGCCTGACCTCCAGAGAAACAGCAATGCCATGGCTTCTATATTCCTGATCTGGGATGCCATTCCCCCTAAGGTCCTGGAACACCACTGCTGCAACCTGCTTTCTTAGCTCCCTCAAGGAACAGATGTCTGAGATTTCCCACCCAGCAGGACTCCTGGTTCTCCCTCCCTGCTTTGCCCCTAGTCAGCTTGATGCAGCCTCAGAAATTCAGCACCCTTGTTACCCCACTTTTTATAATAATCAAAACAGAGAAATGTTAATAATCTGATCTGCCATTTGGAAACCTGCCCCTTCGGGGCTGCCCTGCACCCTGATGTAAAAACCTCATTTTAAGGAAAAACTTCTCACTTCCTCTCTCTCTTCTGCCCTTCCCCACTTCCCCTCTATGAGGTGTGTGCACTTCCGCTTTCCCTTCTCTCTTCCTCTCTCCCTCTTTCTCTCTATCTTTCTGATAAATTCTCTCCACATGGATGCAGCGCCTGGGTGTGAGTTAAGGTCCATTCATGCACCACCGCCGCTGCCACACCTGCTCAGCATGTGTCCTCATGTGCAGGACACCCTGGTCCAGCCAGCCCAGGTCCCCCACATGCAATATTGTGACACCTGCTACTGTAGCAACTTTTTACATCTCTTCTCCTGCAGCCTTTCTTCTTGTTACCAGCTTGGCCTGCTGTGTTAAAGGTAACAGGTCAAAGATCGGCAAGAAAGACCATTGGTATGTGTGGGGGGGAATTGCAACTGGCTCCCAAAGTGTGTGAGCAGTCTGCTCATATAGCCAGAAATGAGGGTGTGGCAAAGATGTGTGCACCAAAGACAGCAGCTCTTTCTGTAAATGAGGGACCCTGCTTACATCCATCATATGAGTCCCTCATGCAAATGATGAAATGTATAACTTCAGACCCAGGTGGAAATGGCTGCAGTCATCCAGACTTCCTGGAGTCTTGGGATGGTAGATAGTATGGGGCAAAGGATTTGAAACTGCCATGCTGGGACACTGCCTTTTGGAACCAGGGTGATGATCTCTCTTCCTTTCCCCTCCTCTTCCCTCCCCTCCTTTGCTGCTCCCCACTTCACTCTAGTTCAGATTGACCTGGAACTCACACTGTCGTCCAGGCTGGTGCTGAACTGAAGACAGTCCTCCTACCTTAGCCTCCCAAGTGCTGGGATAACAGTGCGAGCCATCACACTCACCTTTTTTTTCTCTTTAAGAAAGGGTCTTGTCTTAGTTAGGGTTCTATTGCTGTGAAGAGACACCATGACTATGGCAACTCTTATAAAGGAAAGCATTTAATTGGCTCTGGTTTACAGTTTCAGAGGTTTAGTCCATTGTCATCATGGCAGGAAGCAAGATGGCATACAGGCAGACATGGTGCTGGAGAGGGGTTCAGAGTTCCGTATTGCTGTGGGATGTTCAAGAATGTCAAATGTGTTGCTATGATTGGTTAAAATAAAACACTGATTGGCCAGTAGCAAGGCAGAAAGCATAGGTGGGACAAACAGAGAAGAGAATTTGGGGAAGTGGAAGGAGGAGGCAGAGAAAGCTGCCAGCTGCCGCCATGACAAGCGAGATGTAAGGTACAGGTAAGCCATGAGCCATGTAGCAAGTTATAGATTAATAGAAATGGGTTAATTTAAGATAGAAGTAGTAAATAACAAGAAGCCTGCCATACAGTTTATAAGTAATATAAGCATCTGAGTGATTATTTTATACATGGGTTGTGGGACTGCGGGGGCTTGGTGGCACCTGGAGAGAAGATCTCCAACTATACTATATCTTGATCCCCAGGCAGCAGGAAGAGACAATGAGCCACTATGCCTGGCTTGAGCTTCTGAAACCTCAACACCTATCCCTGAAGTGACACACTTCCTCTTATATGGCCACTCTCTATGAGTCTATTTTCATTCAGACCATAGGTCTTCTGCAGGTTGGCTTTGAACTTGCCATGTACTAAATATAGCCTTGAACTTCAAATTCTCTTGCTCCTACCTCCCGAGGGTCAGGAGCACAGGTGTGTACCACTATACCAGGCCAAAGCTGTATTATAACACCAGTCAGGTGTGAGTGCCATGCAACTTCCCCAGGCCATCCACGTGGAGTATTCAAGAAGATGGTGTCAGCATGTCAGCACGATGGCAGCCAGGCTAGCTGCTTAGTGACACCCATCACTAGAGGCAGCGAAGCAGCAGGGAGGTGGGTCATGACCGCCATGCTCCCATCTTAGTTTATGGGAAGGAAATAGACATGGAAAGGAATGCACATGACAAAGGGCTGCCACTAACACCCTTCTGGTATGGGGGTAGGGGTGGGGGGATGGAAGGTGGGGGGGGGGGGAGTCCCTCTCATCTGTCTTACAGCTGCCACCACCTTGAGAGCAACATTAGTGCACCTGTGAAGTTGTTCTTTTTTTTTCTTCCACTAAAAGTCTTTGAAGAAACTTCAGCAGAACTGTCTTGGGTCATTGGGTCCCTTTGGCTCAATAGGTCATTTAGGTGACCTGGTGAGTTTGGACCGTTATAACGCTGAAATGAACATGGCTGAAGCATTATTGTCTGCTATCTTTCTATTTATTTATTTATTAATTTCTTCTCCTCTTTTTTTTTTTTTTTTTTTTGGTTTTTCGAGATAGGGTTTCTCCGTGTAGCTTTGTGCCTTTCCTGGAACTCACTCTGTAGCCCAGGCTGGCCTCGAACTCACAGAGATCTGCCTGCCCTTGCCTCTCGAGTGCTGGGACTAAACCGCCACCACCGCCACCAACCCCCCCCCCAACTGAAGATTTATTTATTTATTATGTATACAATGTTCTGTCTGTGATTATTATGTATTCAATGTTCTGTGCCTGCAGGTCAGAAGAGGGCACCAGATCTTATTACAGATGGCTGTGAGCCACCATGTGGTTGCTGGGGATTGAACTCAGAACCTTTGGAAGAGCAGCCAGTGCTCTTAACCTCTGAGCCATCTCTCCAGCCCCCTTAATTTACTCTTCTTTGTATTATTTAATGATTTGTGGTGCTGGGTCAAATTTATATGTTTCTCAACATGTTCAGCAAGTGCTTTCCCTGAGAGCTACATCTGTGATCCACCTGCTGTGTTTTGAATGTGAAATGTGTCTCATTCTTGGTCCCCAGTTGTTGGTGGTGTTTGGAGGTTGTGGAAGCTTTAAGGGGTGAGGCTTGTCTGGAGGATGCAGGACATTGGGGGACAGGTATCCGAGGCCAGGTGTAGGGAGCCAGGTGTGGGGGGCCAGGTGTAGGGGAACAGGTGTAGGGGGACAGGTGTGGGTGGACAGGTGTAGGGGGACAGGTGTTAGGAGCTCCAGAGTAGCTCCATTTGTTGGCTCATCTCTCTGCTTCCTGGCTGCTGGCAGGATGTACGCAGCCATCTCCCCATCTCATTTTGTCTGTGAGCCACTGCATCCCTGCATCCCTGCATCTCATACTCTGTGGTGAACCATAGGTATCTCATCACACCATGAGCCAGAACACAACACGTCTTCTTCCTGTAAGCTGTTACTACCCGGCATTCTGTCAAAGCTACAAGAAGTGTCTGTTTAACTGCCTGTCTCACTGTCATAAAATGCCCGACAGGCACAACTTAGGTAGGAAGGCTCTATTCTGGCTTTCAGTTTCTGGAGATGGACGCCTTCCATGATGGCAGGGAAGCCATGGCAGCAAAGCACCAGGTGTCTGGCCATACGGCATCCACAGGCAGCGAGCAGAGAGTAAAGTACTGGCTACTTCCTTTGTTCCTTTGTTTGTTCTTCCAGACAGGGTTCTCTGTGTAGCTTTGTGCCTGTCCTGGATCTTGCTCTGTAGACAAGGCTGGTCTTGAACTCACAGAGATCCAACTGGCTCTGCCTCCTGAGTGCTGGGATTAAAGGTGTGCACCACCACTTCCGCTGCTGCCACCACCACCATGTACTGGCTAGTTTTATGTCAATTTGACCAAAGCTAGAGCCGTCTGAGAGGAGGGAGCCTCAACTGAGAAAATGCCTCCAAGATTGATGGGGGAGGGCCCAGCCCATGGTGGATGGTGCCAGCCCTGGGCTGGTGGTCCTGGGCTCTATAAGAAAGCAGGCTGAGGAAGCCATGAAGAGCAAGCCAGTAAGCAGCACCCCTCCATGGCCCCTGCATCAGCTCCTGCTTCCAGGTTTGAGTTCCTGTCCTGACTTCCTTCAATGATGAACAGCACTGTGGACATGTAAGCCAAATAAACCTTTCCTCCCCAAGTTTCTTTGGTCATGGAGTTTCATCGCAGCAATAGTACTAACTAAGACAGTAATGAATGTTGGTGTTTTTCCTGTTTATTTAGCTGGGGACTCCAGTCCATGAAATGATACTGCCAGGACAGGCAAATGGTGTACACCTTTAATCCCAACACTTAGGAGGCAGAGGCAGGTGAATCCAGGTGAATCTGAGGCTAGCCTGGGCCACATAGTGAGTTCCAGGTCAGCCAGGGATACATAGCGAGACCCTATTTAAAACATGCATGTGTATGTGTAGATATATGTATATACACACATACACACACACACACACACACACACACACATATATACATACATACATATATATATATATATATATATTGAGAATTAAGAGCTGACCAGTCAGCCTAGGCTACATAGCAAAACTTTGTCTCAATTAATAATGATAATAAAAATAATCAGCTAGAGAGGTAGTTCAGTGGTTAAGAGCACTGGCTGCTCTTGCAGAGCACCAGGATTTTATTCCCAGCACCTGCATGGCTGCTTACAACTGTCCATAACTCCATTTCCAAAGGATCTGGTGTCCTTTTCTGGCCTCTGTGAGTATGAGGCACACAAGATCACTTACATACATGCAGGCAAAATATTCACACACATAAGTAAAAATAAATAAATCTTTAAAAAATACAATAATAGAGTTGGGCTACCTACATACATGTATATATATAGGTCGGGCAGTGGCAGCGCATGCCTTTAATCACGGTACCAACCATAGAGACCAGGAGGTCTGTACAGACTGACAGAAAGTGACTGAGCTGCATAGAAAGAGGAAGTGAGGTAGCTGGACTAAGAGAGCCAATGAGAGGGCAGAACAGCAAGGCAATAAAGGCGTGGGTAGACAGGAAGTAACTCATATTTGGAAGCTGCCAAGGTGGTGAGGTAAGGTTAGCTGTGGCTTTCCCTAGTTCCCTGATCTTTCTCTAAGACTTTCAGCCCTATATTTGGTTCCGTGTTTTTTATTTAATAAGACCATTTAGAAATTCATCTACAGTCTAGTCTGTTCCAGAACTCCCTATGTAGTCCAACTTTATTATGTTTTTTAAAGATTTATTTATTTTTACTTATGTGTATGAATATTTTGCCTGCATGTATGTATGTGATCTTGTGTGCCTCATATTCACAGAGGCCAGAAGAGGACACCAGATCCTTTGGAACTGGCATTATGGACAGTTGTAAGTAGCTAAAGGGTTTTTATTGGCATGGTTGGTAAAGACACTGGGTTTCCTGTTTAAATGGGCTGAAAAGTTGTGTAAATAAATCCTCCCCCATCCCACACTCCTGAAGAAGGAGTCCTCGGTAAACCCTTGGATGTCCCCAGTGATGCCTGTGATATTTGGTGGAAGCTTTACCCTTCTGAAGGGATGGACCCAGCCTTTGATAGACTTCTGGCTTTCATGCTGGCAGGAGGTTTACTTGTCAGGGAAGAGTTATAAACCAAACAAAAAGGTTGGAGGAAGAATAATGACCCCTGTGTGTCTTCCCAAACGCTCCAGGCAGGAGAGGAATGATCCACAGAAACAGTCTCTCTCCCTCCCCCGCCTCATCTTCCCCTTCTTCCTTTCTTTACCACGAAACCAGCAGATCCAGACTTTTGAAAAGTCACCGAGACAGACTAGAAAGACAGGCTATGGGGGTGCCTGAGGCAGGGAAGGCTCTCGCTCCGGAGCCTAACAAGGCTTGCTGATGGCTGCAAGTCAGAAACTCTAGCGTGACTGAGAACAATCAAAATTGCCCGAGAAATGTTCAAACAAGTGTGTTCAAAACAAAAATGATGCTTACTTTAGGACCAGAATGGCTGGATCATGATCGTAACCTTATCCTGTCTTAGCCCACCTTCCCTGACTCTAACCCTGAATGGTCAGACTCAACCTTTGTGAATGCTCCCTTTCAACCTTGCGAAGCTGCCTTTGAGTTCATTTCTTTGACAAAAAGACCTTAAAGACGGAGACATAAGTAAACCAGCCTATGTATTGTTGTGCTTTTCTTTTCCCTGACACAGGTCTCACTTTCTCTTTAACTGGTCTGGGACTCACTGTGTAAGCCAGGCTGGCCTTGAACTCAGAGATCCACCTGCCTCTGCCTCCTGAGTGGTGGGATTAAAGGGATGTGCCTCTGTGTTTAGCACCTATTGCACTTAAACTTTAAGATCTAATCTCTCTGTCTCTCTGTCTCTCTGTCTCTGTCTCTCTGTCTCTCTGTCTCTCTCTCTGTCTCTCTCTCTCTCTCTCTCTCTCTCTCTCTCTGTTTTTTTTGAGACAGTGTTTTTCTGTGTAGCTTTTGGAGCCTGTCCTGGAACTTGCTCTGTACCAGGTTGGCCTTGAACTCACAGAGATCCTCCTGCCTCTGCCTCCCAAATGCTGGGATTAAAGGCGTGCGCCACCACCGTCAGGCAAGATTTAATTTCTAAAGGTTTCTTGGTCATTAAACCTTGTGAATTACATCATTTGAGGACTATGTTTCCAAAGTCACAGGATCCAATGGATAGCCATGTTTAGGATTCCTGGATTCATTGTATGGTCTCATTTTTGTTGAAGTAGAGTCTAGATATGTATTCCAGGCTGGCCTCAACTCCAAAATTATCCTCCTGCCTGCTGGGATTGCAGGCATGTGCTCCCATACCCAGTGTACTGTTTTTTTCTTCTGGAGAGTGTTTCTTTCTCTGCCCATTCTTAAGTTTTGAGCATGTATACTTGCTTACCTAGGTTCAGTAAACTCACTAACTCTGCTTCACTCTAACTTATCCTAAAATTATTGTTATTACTGCTGCTGCTGAGACAAAGTCGCACTATATAGCCCTGGTTGGCCTGCACTCATAGAGATATTCCTGACTACTGGGATTAAATTTTGTGCACTGCCGCCATCATGCTTGGCTACTTTTTAATTTCTTTTTGGAGACAGAGTCTTATTGTGTAGCTTGGAATGCTCTGTAACTTACTATGTAGCTCAAGTTGCCTTAGAACTTATGGTAATTCTGCTGTCCTAGCCTCTCAAGTGCTTATATTGCAGGTGTGAATCACCACCTCTGTCTATGAAATTATGTTTTGTGGTATTGTTAAGGATCTGGGTTTATCTGGATGGCAGTCCCTAAGTGGTGGTAATGCCCAGAGTAGGTAGTGCCCAGAGGAGTGCCCAGTGGTGGCAGTGGGCTGGGTCTTCCTCCTGCTGCTGACAATACAGTTTATGGTTATTTTACTTATTTATTTTTTAATCTTTAAAAAACATGGTTATAATGGCAACATGATTTCATTGGAAGAAGTTGGAACTGTGTTGTAGTGCTTGCACATGTAATATTGACACTGGGAAGTTAAGACAGAAGTATTGCCTCACACTCAAGGCTGTCCTAGGCCACAAAGTAAGACCTTGAATCATACACACACACACACACACACACACACACACACACACACACACACAACTATGGAAGTAAAGAAAATTAGGAAGAAATTCAAAACTATCCTTTGAGATTCATCCTCAAGGGACTAAATCTGAGACTGCTCAGCAATTATGTAAATATTATGATATAATTTACAACAGACTCTTTTATTTTTTTTTTATTATCAAAGCCTGTTCAGTATTATTGATTAAAATGTACACCAACGGAACACCATGTCTATGCTAATTGCAAGGGAGAAGGAAGCTATCTATTATCACTACTGACTTGCTATACACCACCACAGCAGGACTTCTCGGTGCCATAGCCAAATGTCAGAGCAGAGGGTAGAAGAAGAAGACCCCTGCAAAGGGTATCCTGGGACCTACAGGTACACCTTACCCCTGCAAAGGGCATCCTGGTTACAGATACACCCCCACCCCTGTGAAAGGGATTCTAGGACTTACAGGTACACCTCACCCCTGTGGGAGGGATGATGCCCCATTTAAAGCTGAGCACTCACAGTGGCTTATTCCCAACACTGAACAATCATGAGTCTCTGCGCTAACCACTGTCTACTCACATCCCCCAAAAGGAAGCTTCTCTGATGAAGGCTGAGAACAACACTCATCTATAGGTCTAACCATAAAGATTTAGAAAGCAGTTTAACAGAATGAGCACATAGCAAAAAATCATCAGTAGATGCCTGTGTTCTTCCCAGCCAGGTTTTATAGTGCCAGGCAGGGATTCCTTCCTATGGAGAAGTTAGAAAGCAGTTGGTGGCCCCTGTAAAAGGCATGCCATTACTGCACTGGTGGGCACGTTTTGCTTGGCAGGTCATTATTACAACATGAGGGTCCAGCCCTGGGTAGGCCTGTTGACGACTTTTCTCATCTCACCAGCTCACAAATAAACTATGTCTGTTGAATTTATTTATCCAGAGCCTGGATATTAGAGATCAAACAGAAGGAATTGAAAAGTGCTTAGACTCTTTCCATTTTTAGATATATTGCCTTTTTCTCTTTACTAAAGTTAAGAGCGTCTTCATCATATCAATAATTTCAAAACAAATAAAACAGGAAGTGATATCTTGGGCCCTAAGTGTACAGTGTCACAAGGCCTCCTCCAGTGTTCTTCTCCCATAGTGTAAGGCGATGACACCTACATGTGTGCATTTATATCCTGAGTGTGATTTAAAACACAAAACGGGATCGTAGTAGGCAAAGGAACCAGCGACTTTTCCTCTCTCCTTTCCATTTTCAGTTTCTGCTCAGGTTATAAAGAACTTCGCTTCACTCCCTTCCAATTCTATTTTTGCACTTCCTGACTATAAACCTTATTCTCTGTATTGTCTGACTTCTCTTACTGATTATAGCGAGTCCTCGTCCTCGCTGTTAGATGAGAAACACACCTACTTGACATTTCACAGAAGAGGGACTTCATGTCCTCAAGGTCTTCTTTCAAGGCCTCCTTTCTCTTTGAAGTGTGGTGTGTTCTCCAGGTGTGGTTGTAGGATTAACCCTTTCGCCTTCTGTTCACAAAGCACATACAGAAGCCAGAGGATGCTGAGTGTCCTGCTGTGTCACTTTCCACTTCCCCCCCTAGAGATGGGGCTTCTCACTAAATGTGGAGACTGCCAGTTTCTTGATAAATTAACCCAGGTGGAAAGACCTTCTCTAAATGTGAGTGGCCCCTTCCAGTGACCGCCTAAATGAAAGGAAGACCAGGGGGAAAAGCCCTCCCTTTTGCTCTTCGCCTTCATGTGCATGCAAACTCATCTTCCCCGCGGCTGCTGCCTCTGCTGCCACTGCCATCCCGAGATGCACCAGGGCCAGCTTCTTCAGGCTTCCAGCAGAGATTAAGGACCAGTGACTGCAGGAATCCTTGAGGCCTGCCACGCTGGACTGGTCCTGAAATTGGTCTGATGGAGCAGCTGCTGGACTCTCAGCTACTCCAATGAAGACAGCACTGTGGACTGCCAGGCACTGTCTGTAAGTCAGTCTAATAGCTCCCTTCTTCTTATATGTTCATCCTATCAGTCTGCTCCCCTAGAGAACTTGGACTAATAAAAGCACGTTTGTTGCCACAGTCTCCTTCCCACATATGAAAAACATTCTATTTTACAATTGTTTGGTAGGAAACATATAAAAGATAGGGTGGTTTGTTACTTTGTACGCACACTGTCAAATTGAGTGTTTTTGTTGTTGTTGGTTTTTTGAGACAGCATCTTACTATGAGGTCTGGTGTTTGAAGCATTGTGGGCCCTAGGAATGGCTTTAATGTACCTAATGAGAAGTTAGTACTGCCTGGGGCATGATGAGTGAACACACACACACACACACACACACACACACACACACAGATGCGACACACACACATACACACATAATCACAAATGCACACACACAGATGCATACACATATACACATACATAAATAGATGCACACACATACATGTATACATACATACATAGATGCTCACATATATCCAGACATAATACATAGATACACACATACACACGAACATACATAGATGCTCATACACACAGAGACACGCATACATACATACACACACATACACATACACATTACTTAACACATCTGAAGCTACAATTTAAATCCACTAATGTTTTCTCTCTTTCTCCCCACCCCCACCCCCACCTTTCTCTGTTTCTCTTTCTCTTCTTTCTGGAACTGGAGACTGAACCTAAGGGTCACGTGTGCTGGGCAAGCCTTTCTCTACCCTTCTTTTTACATTTTATTTTGACACAGGATTTCACTGAGTTGCCCAGGTTAGCCTTAAACTTACTCTGTCACATAGACAGGCAGGAGCTTTTTATTCTCCTGCTTCATCCCCTTGACTAGCTGGCAGTCCAGGTCTGTGCTGCCAGACTTAGCTTCTTCCTTCCTTCCTTCCTTGCTTCCTTCCTCCTCCTCTTCTTCTTCTTCTTCTTCTTCTTCTTCTTCTTCTTCTTCTTCTTCTTCTTCTTCTTCTTCTTCTTCTTTTTTTGGTTTTTCAGGACAGGGTTTCTCTGTGTAGCTTTGTGCCTTTCCTGGAACTCACTTGGTAGACCAGGCTGGCCTCGAACTCACAGAGATCTGCCTGGCTTTGCCTCCCAAGTGCTGGGATTAAAGGCGTGCGCCACCACCACCCGCGCTTCTTTCTTTTTATAAAAGTCTCAATATGTAGCTCAGGCTGGCCCTGAGCATGCGGCAGTCCTCCTGCCTCGGCTTCCTGAGTGCTGGGAATAATTGTGGCATGTGCTAGCACTTCCTCCTGGCTGTTTACTGCTGACAGTCTTATCATATGGCTTGGGCTGGCCTGGAACTCATTATGTAGCTCAGGCAGTAACTAACTCAAAACCTTTCTGTTTCAGCCTCCTGAGTGCTGGATTACTGGCACATACTATTGCATGCCTGCTCTGTTCTCTCCTTTCCCACTTCTCTGACAGGTCTTTGTACTTTTACCTAATGTGGTGGGTATTGTGTTCCCTGAAATATTGTGTGTTCCCCGAAATAAACATATCTGGGGTCAGAGAACAGACAGCCACTAGAACAAAGCCAAAAATGGTGGCTAGAAAATGGGTCAGAGCAAGCTATAACAGAAGTTGGGCGGTGGTAGCACACACCTTTAATCCCAGCACTTGTGAGGCAGAGCTAGGTGGATCTCTGAGTTCAAGGCCACTTTAGAAACAGCTAAACATGGTGACCCACGCCTTTAATCCCAGAAACCCAACCTTTAATCCCAGGGAGTGGGGGCAAAAAGAGAAAGGTATATAAGGTGTGAGGACCAGGTACTAAAGGAGTAAAAGCATGTAGTTAGTTAAGCTTTTGGCTGGAGAAGCGTTCAGGCTTTGGAGCAACACCGTTCAGCTGAGATTCATGTGGAGGACTCAGAAGCTACAGTCTGAGGAAACAAGACCAGCTGAGGAACTGGTGAGGTGAGGTAGCTGTGGCTTGTTCTGTGTCTCTGCTCTTCCAGCACTCACCCCAATAACTGGCTTCAGGTTTGTTTTTATTAATAAGACCATTTAAGATTCCTACTACAACCTAAAACTCCCCTCGTCCCCTATGAGAAGGTGGCTGGCCCTTGTCCTACTGTCTCTGCTTCCTTTACAATTGTTCTAGGCATAACTGGAGTCAGGCTACCCACCCAAGCTTCACTCTCAATCCTTCAAAACTGTACCATGACGTGTCTAGTGCCTTCATTTAATCAAAACCCCCACACCGCACATCTGTGTGCTCCACACAAAGCATACTGAGTAACTGCTGGAGCTGATGGCCACGCTGCCTGGAAACAGGACATTAATAACAGAAGAGAGAAAGCACAGAGAATAACAAACTGCAGACTGGGCCCTCCGCTGCCGGGCCACTTAGAGACCACTGGAGAGAGCTTCAGGGACCAGGTGGAAGGAGACAAAGTTATGGTCAGCAAGGGCCCAGGTCACCTAGCAGCTTTTCCTATTGCTCCATATGTACAAACCTTGTGTGCAAGACCCTGCATGGACACCAGCAACAGATCCTCTCTTGGAGGGAGCTATCTCCTTCCGGAGAGGTCCCAAAGCCTGTCTGGTTATTTGAATCTTCTCCAAAAGCTGTCTGCCAAGTTTCTGAGGAAAGAGAACACTGTACTCTATGCTCATCAGCTTGATGGCATTGCAACAAATGCCCAAGGTAACAACTTGCAGAGACAGGGAGTTCATTGTGACTCAGTTGCTCGGCCCTGTGGCTTCATAGCATGTCAAGGTGGGAGCATGTGGTGAAGGCAGCCTGTTTACTTCATCATAGCTAAAAAGAAAAACAGAGGAGGGGTTGGGGGGGGTCTTAGTGGCCTTCAAGGGTGTGCCTCCATGACAGATTTCTTCCATAGTCCCCCACTTCTTAAAGGTCCCACACATCTTCTTTATTAAATTATTTTATCGTTATTTTATGTGTATGGGTGCTTTGTCTGCATGTATATCTCTGTACCACTCAAGTGCCTGGTGATTGAGTACGTCAGAGAGGGTGTCAGATCCCCTGCAACTGGAATTACAGATAGTTGTGCGCTACCATGTAAGTGCTGGGAATTGAACCCAGGTTCTCTGTAAGAGCAGTCAGTGCTCTCAACCAGTGAGCCATCTCTGCAGCCCCCATCACCTCTTTTTTATACAATACACCCCAACTGCAGCTTCCCTCCCCCAGATCTACTGCCCTCCATTACTCTTCAGAAAAGAGCAGGCCTCCCAGTGAGATCAATTGAATACAGCATAACAAGATGCAGTAAGACAAGGCACAAACCCACATTATCAAGGCTGGACAAGGCAACCCAGTAGGAGGAAGAGGTCTCACGAGCAGGCAAAAGAGTCAGAGACACCCCCACTCCCACTGTTAGGAACCTGATAAAACCCCAAGCTAAATAACCACAGCATGTATGCTGAGGTCCTAGCTCGAGCCCATCATAGGTTCTGTGATTATTGCTTCAGTCTCTGTGAGCCCTTATGAGCCCTGCTTAGTTGGATTTGTGGGCTCTGTTCTCCAGGTGTCCTCGACCCTTCTGGCTCCTACAATCCTTCCTCCCCCTCTTCGGTGGGGTCCTTTGAGCTCCACCCAATGTTTGGCTGTGGGTCTCTGCATCTGCTCGCATCAGCTGCTGGTGGAGGAAGCCTCTCTGATGACTAGGCACTGATTTATGAGTGTAGCAGAACATCCCTCTGCCATCTCTTAATACCACCATAGGACTTGTGAGCATTTGGGAGACATGTATTCAAACACGGTGTGTATTCTTGTGTCAGTACATAGCAGATGCTCAGAAAAATATTCATTAGATGAAACTCCTGGAATTTTGTCACTATTAGTTCACTTCCTAGGGCTAAGCATTCTCTGTGTCTGTCTCACTGTTCTCTGTCTACCTCTCTCTCTCTCATGTGTATGAGTGTGCACATACTCTCGTGTGCATGTTTGTATGCACATACATATGTTTGTGTGTATATATGGAGGCCAAAGAAGAGCTTTGGGTGTCATTCCTCAGGCACAGGCCTGAGAGAGTTTCAGGTTCACAGTGAGGAAAGGAAAAAAAGCTAGGCTTGGTCCTGTACACTCAGGCCGGAAGCATGGAGCATTGCTATTTTAACATTTACACCGGAAACATCTCATATAAAAGAAATACTCTTTCTACTTAGGCAACCTTTGCAGCAAATGTTAATTATGTTTGAAGTTCTTATTCTCAGCTGGCAAAAGGCTTCAACCAGACCCCAGGACAAGAGACTTTTTTCTTTTCCATGCCTCCTCAATTTTCTTTGTCTTTCTAGCTGGCTTTATTAAGATGACCAGACATTCAAGGTCATCTTCAGATGGTAACAAATTCAAGGACAGTCTAGGCTTCATGAAACTCTGTCTGAAAAAGGAAAAATAGATTCTTGGGTCAGCAAGATGGCTTAATGCGCTAAGGAAGTTTGTTGCCAAGCTTGATGACCTGGGTTCGATTCCCAGCATCCACACAGCAGAAGAGAGACCTGACTCTGGCCAAGTGTCTTCTGATCTCCACATAAGTGCTGTGGTACAAATGCCTCCCTGCCCCCAATAAATGTAACTTTTTTTTTTAAGTTTTCTATCACTTTGAAAAAAATTCAAGTAAGTTGCATTGGGGGGTGGCGTTTCCTTCAGAAATTTTGTTGGCACAAGGAGTTGCCTTGTCAAGTTTAACTTGTGAATCACATATCTAATCGAACACTACACTGAACCTAGGAACAGAAATGAAAACATATGTAATGCACAAACCCTGCATCCTGTTACAGAAGAGCCCGGCCTGTCAGATGGAGCTGCCTAATTGCTCAGAGTTACTTTTGGATTGATCAACTAACTGAGCGACAAGTATGAGTCATCTCCTGGAGTACTCGGTTTGGGGCTTGTGTCTTCCCATTTTATCCTTTAATTACGAGGACTAAACAGAATGTCCTAATGGTGATTTCCCCATTCTCCAGGTACTTTAGGTCAACCAGGTAATTCTGCTGAATGGATCTTGGAGACAGAGCCCTTAGTGTCTTGCTGCTGGTTTTCAGGGTCTGGTGGAGACATTCACTTCCAGGATTGCTTTGGTTGAGAAAGGGTGAGTCATGGCTTTTATAACTTTTCTTCCCATAAGCCATCTGGAAAGAACAAAATGTAATATACAGGAGAGGGTGGGGATTACCATATTTTTTAGAATGATTGTTCAAATGTAATTCTCAAAATGTTATAAAGCATACTTCTTACACAAAGGCATCATAAATGTGCCAGAATTACATTTGATTTATTAATGATGAAAGCAACAAGATGCAAAAAGCTGGTCCAAAAGAATATACAAGAAACTAGAGGCTCTGGGGACCCGCTTGGGGCTTGCTGAGCTTGCAAGACCTGTGATGTAGCAGAGACAGGAGGCCGAGCAGGCGTGGGATGGATGAGTGAGGGACATGAATTCGCAAGTCAGCAATCTGTACAGGTTGTTCAAAGCCTGGAAGTGGGTGGGTCTGCCAGGATTTAACTCGGTTAAACTGATTATCCAATCTTTATGCTTTAGAGCAATGGTTCTCAACCTTCCCAATGCTGAGGCCCTTTAATACAGTTCCTCATGTTGTGGTGACCCCCAACCATAAAATTCTTGTTGTGGCTACTTCATAACTGTAATTTTGCTACTGTTATGAATTGAAATGTAAATATCTGTGTTTTCCAATGGTCTTTGGGGGTTGTGACCCACAGGTTGAGAACTGGTGCTCTAGAGTGTTGAAAAGGTAAGGTACTGAAAAGAAGTAAAACATGTTCAGGCTTTACTGCTCATTAGAACATACTTGTGATAAAGAATGCAATGCAGGATGCAATCCGATTTAGCTGCCAAAACAGGGAGGTGCACACAGCATTGGGCATGGTATTATTTACCTATTAGCAGTAAGATCTGAGAATTCTTTCTTAGTTTGCAAAGAATTTACCAGCAGTAGTACTTAGAGAACTCCTTACATCCAATTCATGGGTTGAGATTTAGAAATGATTCCTGTGTATGTCTTTCATGCAGTTTTAAACATCTTTATGTTCATGGTCTGTATTTGTGGAAAATATGTGTGCACAAATATGTGTGCATGTGCAGGTGTGTGTTTGTGCATGAACTTGTATGTGCATGTGGGGGAAGTTATGTGTGCATAAATGTGTGTGTATGTGCTGGTGTGTGTAGCTGAAGTTTTCTCCAGTCCTGCCCAGCCCCCATAGACCCCAAAAACACTTATAAAATAATCACTCAGAAGTTTATATTAAATTATATTAATTAAACTGCTCGGCCATTAGCTCAGGCCTACCACTGACTAGCTCTTACACTTAAACTCAGCCCATTTCTGTTAATCTACATGTCGCCATGTGTTCTGTGGATTTACCTGATGCCTGTACATGTTGCTCCCTGGAGGCAGGCTGGCATCTCCTGAATCAGCCTTCCTGTTCCCAGAATTCTCTTCTTTGCTTTTTCCTGCCTGTATTTCCTGCCTGGCTACTGGCCAATCAGCATTATACAGAGTGATATCCCCAGCAGGTGTGTGTGTGGGTATGTGTGCATGAATGTGTATGTGTGTGCACATGCAGGTATGGGGGGAGCTGCATGCTCACTTGTGTGCAAGTATAGATAGAGGCCAGAGGCCAACGCTGGGTGCCAACCCTCATGAGCTATCTACTTTTGTTTGTTTTTTTGTTTTGTTTTGAGACAGGGTCTCTCATTGCCCTGCAGCTCATCAATTGGGCTAGGTTAGCTGTCCAGTTATCCCTAGGGTTCTTCTTGTCTCTGCTTCTTTAGCATTGGGATTACAAGTATGTGATACCATGTCCAGCTTTTAAAAAACTGTTATTTTTAATTATGTGTATCTGTTGTGTGAGTGTGTACATGTTATGTGGGTGCTCATGGAGGCCAGAGGAGTTGAGTCTCTTGGAGTTGGAGCTATAGGTGTTTGTAAGTCACCTGATGGTGGTGCCAGGAATTGAACTCTGGTCCTCTGGTAGAGCAGTGCATGCTCTTAACCACTGAGTCATCTCTCCAGCCCCACATGACTGGCTTTTTATGTGGATTCTGGGCACCAAACACAGGTTGTAATGTGTGTGTGGCAAGCATATTATCAACAGCTGCTCCAAGAATACTTTCTAGTGGTTTTGATTGCCTTCTTGTCCCATTGGTGAAGGAAGACTCTCCTCTTTTTTTTTTTTTTTTTTTTTTTTTGAGACAGGGTTTCTCTGTGTAGTTTTACGCCTTTCCTGGAACTCGCTTTGTAGACCAGGCTGTCCTCGAACTCACAGAGATCCGCCTGGCTCTACCTCCTGAGTGCTGGGATTAAAGGCGTGTGCTACCACTGCCTGGCAACTCTCCTCTTAAATGTGATGGAATTTGGCCCTTCTCTTCTCTTCTCTTCTCTTCTCTTCTCTTCTCTTCTCTTCTCTTCTCTTCTCTTATCTTCCTCCCTCCCTCCCTCTTTCCCTCCCTCTCCCTTCCTTCCTTCCTTCCTTCCTTCCTTCCTTCCTTCCTTCCTTCCTTTCTCTCTCTCTCTCTCTCTCTTTCTCTCCTTCTTTCTTTTTTGTCTTTTTCAAGACAGGGTTTCTCTGTGTAGCTTTGGTACCTTTCCTAGAACCCACTTTGTAGCCCAGGCTGGCCTCAAACTCACAGAGTTTGCCTTCCTAGTGCTGGGATTAAAGGCGTGTGCCACCACCGCCCGTCTGACCCTTTTTCTTGACCTACAGCAATTGACACTCGAAGCTCCTTGGAGGATTGGCACAACCTATAGGAGGTCACCATAGGAACTGACAGACTGGGCTGTGGGGGCTGCAGTTAGAACTATGAGAGGGTTGAGGGATCCTGGTCCTTGTGGGAAGATGCGGATGGTTTATTCTTGGGATAACGTTGCCTTTCCAGCTCAACTGTAGACCTCTGGTTCCTTACATAACATATGACCTGCAGGGAGCTGTGTTTTTAGGCTTTCAGATCCTGTGACATAGTGTTCAGGGTGGGAGATGGAGGTAGAGAGGTGGAGAGGTTAAACTCCCTCACTTTCATAACTGAATTTAGGTTCCAGTTCTCTGAGAAGGACAACAAAAGATTTTATCTACAAGGCCCTCACGATCAGGGTTCAGGTCGAAGGAGAGAATGAACACGGAGGGTCTAAGTCAGCCCCACAGTGTCTCAAGGACAAACCCAGCAGCCCCCTTCTGAGTCATGTCCAAGCTTGTGCAGATGTGTCCAAAATGATAAGACTAAACCTCAGCCTATTAGTGTAGCGATAATGCCCACACTACCACCACTGGTTCACCATGTCCGAGTGAGGGGCTGTGGATCGAAAAACAGAGACAAGAGACAGCAGGTCATTTGCCTCAGCAGAATGCTGAATGCCATTTATTGAAGGAGAGAGGAAACCTTAAATACAGGCTTACAGCATAATGGGAGAACTCCTGGAGGGCAGAAGTTTGCTACTGATGTTTACAATCTTACTTCTAAGCTGTTAACGCCCAAATGCAGGATACACAGACAAGGAACTTCCCTTAAGCATTCAGGAGGGTGGAGACTGGCAGGGAATCAGCATAAGGAGGACATCTGGTCAAGGTCGGCAAGCAAGGCCGCAGTTACCCAAATTGGGAGGCCAGGGCCCTACAAATTAGAAATATAATTATGTAACTGCTGCTTGCTTAACCAATTATGGAGTTGATCCTGAAATTCCCCTTAGCTGTGCTTAAAAGGAGATTACACTTCCCTCTCAGGTTCATTGCCATTTTGCACAGGTGAATAACCTTACACGCATGTGGTATAATAAATGATCTCTGTTCTTACATACTGTTTGAGTCTGGGGTCTTTCTTCAGCATTTCCACTGACCCTACACCTGGGGATGGAACTCAGGCTGTCAGACCTGGTGGCAAGCAAAGCCATGTCACCAGCTGAAAGTTTCTTCTTCTTCTTCTTTTAATTTTTATTTGTGTGTGTGTGTGTGTGTGTGTGTGTGTGTGTGTGTGTGGTGTGGGGGTATGTGCATGTGAGTGCAGGTGCTCACAGAGGCTGGAAGATCCCCTGAAGATGGAATTGCAGGTGTTTGTGAGCCTGACATGAGGGCTGGAGCCAAACTCAGTCCTCCGTATACACAAGTGCTTGTACACATGGAGATGTTTTTCTAGCTCCCTTCCTTCTTTTACCGATCTACCTATTTTTTTTATTCTTTTTTATTGTTTATTTATTGAAATAAGATCTCTGTATGTAGCTTTGGCTGCTTTGTAACTCATTATGTAGACCAGGCTGGCCCTGGACTTGTAGAGACCTACCTGCTTCTGCTGGTATTAAAGGTGTGCACAACTATGTCTATCCCTTTATGTCTCCTTTGAGACAGGGTCTCATTATGTAGCCCTGGATGGCCTGGATCTCCTTATGTAGACAAGAATGGCCTTCAACTCACAGAGATCCACCTGCATCTGCCTCCCATGTGGGGATTACAGGAGTACATCAGGTGTGGGCTTGACCTCTCAGAGCTCTACCTTAATGAAATGCTAAGAAATGTCGGAAGACACAGAACAAATGGCAGAGTCTCCACTGGAGCATGTATGTTCAAAGTCTGCTTTGTCACAACACAAATGAAAAGCCAAGGGTTTTGTTTGTTTGTTTTTTTCTGAAACAGAATCTCATGTAGCCCAGGCTAGCCTCAAACTTGATACATACGTGCAGTACCTCAAGATACTAGAAAGGACGTTGGATCCCCTGGATCAAAGTTACAGATGGTTGTGAGTGTCATGTGGGTGCTGGACACTGAAGCCGGGTCCCCTGCAAGAGCAGTTAGTGCTCTGAACCACTGGGCCATCTTCTCTACAGCCCTGAAATTTTTTTTTTTTTTGTCTGACTCAGAAGCCCATATAGCTCAGGCAAGCATTGATGCCTCCATGGCTAATGATCTAAATGCCTGATTCTCTTGCCTCCACGTCTTGAATGCTGAGTTTACAGGCCTGGGCTGCCATGGCTGGGCCGCCATGGCTGGGATTTTTTCTCCATATAGCCATCCTGAAATTTTGATTTGTGTTTCCATGGAAGCTAAACATGTTTGCTTTTCTTTTAGTTTCCTTTTCAGTTTTGTTTTTGAGACAGAACCTCACTATGCAGCCTTGGCTGGTCTGGAGTGGACTTGAACTCACAGAGGTTCTCCTGCTCTATCTCCTGAGTGCTTGGACTAAATCCTTATACTGCCATGCCCAGCTGGACTTTCTTTTCTTTATTTATGGCCATTTTCCAGTTTCTCTTTTCTTTAAAAGAATGTATATGTTGTGTGTGTGCTTGCACAGATCGGAGGTCAGAGGACATCTGGTGAAGCTAGTTCTCTCCTACCATTCCATTTCCAAGGGTAGAACTTGTTAACCTGTTTAGAGGTTTTGCTCATCTGAACATGCTTTATTTCGTGTCTGTAATCTTTTCTGTCCACATGAGCAAAATCATAAACCACTGTGAAGCTTAGCTCATGACTTGCTCAAGCCTGCAAGCAGCAGCTAAGAGATGAGTCTATGTACTGTAGCCCACATGAGAGATGAGGGACTAAGAAGCCGAGTTTGGCTCTGTTTTTGTGTGTTTGGAACCTTTTATTTTTAAAGCTTTCTTAAATCTTATGTGGAAATATGTGCCCCATGTTGGACACCATTTGTATCTAGTCTTTCTCTGTCCTGCCAGCCAGCTCCCAAATCATGACACAGAGACTTACTATTAATTATAAAAGCTTGGCTGGTAGCTTAGACTTGTTTCTAACTAGCTCTTATAACTTAAACTAACCCATTTCTAATAACATACTTTCTGCCTTGTGGCTTTATTACCTTGTCTCCATATTACCCATCCTGCTTGCTCTATATCTGGCTGGTGACTTCTGGTGTTTCTGCCCTTCTTTCCAGCATCCTCTGTGCCTAGAAATCCTGCCTAGCTATTGGCCATTCAGCCTTTTATTAAACCAATAACAGTGACACAACTTCACAGTATACAAAAAGATCATTCCACAACATATCCCCAGGCTTATTGGGCAAGTGTTTTTACCTACTGAGAATCTTGCTGACCAAAAAGTCCTTTTTCTTATAAAGAAAGTTCCCACTCCTGGGATTTAGGGCTCTTTCTAGCCCAGTGGATGTAGTTTAATGTTACTGTGCCTACCAAGATGTTATTTCTATACAATGTCATCAGCATAAGTATGGTGGGATTAGGAAGTGGATGCTTTTCCCCCCAGACAGGGTCTCATGTAGCCCAGGTTGGTCTTTGTCTTAGTTAGAGTTTCTATTGCTGTGGAGAGACATCATGACCATGGCAACTCTCACAAAGGACAACATTTAATTGGGGCTGGCTTACAGTTCAGAGGTTCAGTCCATTATTGTCATGATAGGAAGCATGGCAGCATGCAGGCAGATGCGGTGCTGGAGAAGGAGCTGCAAGTTCTACATCTGGATCCAATGGCAGCAGGAAGAGACTGAGGCCCCAGCGTCTGCTCCCGGTGACATGCTCCCTCCAACCATGTCACACCTGTTCTGACAAGGCCACACCTCCCAGTAGTGTCGGTCTCTAGGAGCCTATGGGGCCATTTTCATTTAAACTACTCAGTCTCTGACTGCATAGTTGAGGATGATCTTAGACTCTTGCTCTTCCTGCCTCTGCCTCCCCAAGTACTGGGATTCTAAGCATCTGTTACTGGACCAGTTGAGCAGAATCTATAAGGGGATAGTACTCTACCCATTCTAGATGTTTTTGAGACAGGGTCTCATGTAGCCCAGACTGACCTCAGACTCACTCTGTAGCAGAAATGATGCTATGTTACATCAGCCTTCCTCTCCCATGTGCTGGGATTACGGCTCCCATGTGTCACTACACACATGTCAAATCCAGACTTTGTGCATGCTGGGAAAGTACTCTACCAACTGAGCTCCTTCCAGAGCCCCTTAATTCATTTTTCATTCCTCTGCCCGCCCCTCTGCCTAGCCCCATTGTTAGCTACAGCAATGGGCATATAAAACTGCTGCTTCAAACCATTTCATTCAATTAAGAGAAGAATTTCAAACTCAGATTCACATATTCAAAAGGTCCTGGCATGGGCGCCTCTCAGCTTCTCCCCACAGTTTGGGAGAAGTGGTCCATCTGGGGAGCTTTCACTGCTCTCCGCCAGAAGAGGGCTAGCCTTGTGATTGGTGCTCCAGGAGCAGCCATCAGTTCCAGAGACTTCATGCTTGAATCTGGAAAAACACACTTGCACCTAAAGGAAACAAAAGCAGTGGAGAGGTTTAGTGTCGCTCGATCTGCATCAACGGAGAAAACACTGGAGGGCTATTTTAGACGTTGTGTTCTGGTTAATTGGAAAATGTGTACTGTTACCATTCTTAGGATTTTGACGCATGCTTTGTCCAAACCTGGCTCATAAGTGAGCTAGTCTGGCCTTGTCTTCTCCTGAGTCTTCTAAACCTTCTAGTGCATCAGCGTCATCGTCGCTCAGCTGACCTGCCAATCTCAGCATCAGGCTGGAAGGTGCAGGGAGAACAGATGCCTGTCTAGTCTGTCACGGCTCCCAGGAAGCAGGACTGCAAATGTAATCACACTGCATCTTCAGGTCCTCTGAGGTCCCTGAACTCAAAGCATCCTCCATCCCTGGCTTCCTGCCCTCTGGGTTTTGAGGGACCTTTTTGGTGATTCTGCCTTCCCATAACCGAGGCAGTAGATACTGCAGCTTCAAAGCAGAGACTGGACATTTAGAATCCCCACTGTGTCCTTTGCTTGTGTATGGCATTGGCCTCAGTCTACTTCTCTGCAAGATGGGTGGATACCTGTTTTTCAGGTTAAGTTAGGGGCCAGTGAAGATGTTACAGTTGAAGCTCATAGTCCTGTGTTTGTGCAGGATGAAGGAATTTATTTAATTTGTATTTTTGCTATAGGTATCTACATTCATGTATGTGGAAGCCACAGAAGAGCCATTCACTCTTTTTTTTTTTTTTTGAGACAGTCTCTCACTGAACCTGGAGCTTACTGATGCTGTATTTGCTAGGCTGTCTGTCCAGCGAGACCCAGTGATCTTCCTGTCTGTACCTCTCTAGCCTGAGAATTACAAGTATGGACCACCCTGTACAGCTTTTTAAAAATTACCTATTTTTAAAATTTAACTATCTATTTATTTAATGTGTCTGCTTGGATTAAAGGGGTGAGCCACCACACATGTCTCTGAAAAAATTTTTAAGACTGATTTTTTTTTTAACTTTTTATTTTATTCTCTCTCTCTCTCTCTCTCTCTCTCTCTCTCTCTCTCTCTCTCTCTCTGTGTGTGTGTGTGTGTATGTGGTGTGGTATGGTGTGCGTATGGAAGTCAGAGGACAAATTGTGGAGTCAGCTCTTGATTGAAATAGTGAGTTCTTGGCTAGCTAGGGCTAAGAAACAAGACCACGTCTCAAACAAACAAACAAACAAACAAAAACAAAACAAAACAATAAAACCCCCAGTCCAAGCAAATAACAAGGGGCAGTCAAGGATGGTTCAGCAAGTAGGGTGGCTTGTGGCAAAGCCTGATGACCTGAGTTTGATCTCCAAGGACCCTGTGGTGGGAGAAGAGGAAGAGCTGACTCCTGCAGACGGTCGGACCTCCACGGGTGTGCTGTGACTCATGTCACACCCACACACCCAATAAGTAAATAAAACAGAACAAAACTTAACAAAGTGAGAAAGAATTAGCTAAAATACAACCTTGTGGCTCTCACAACTGAAAACAAGGGCCAAGTGTCTATTTCCTTTAAACACTGCCATATTTCCAGCAGGGAAGCAGTGTCTGTGTCCAGTTCTGCAAGGCTGATTGATGTTCCTGTGATTTTGGAGAGCTGGAAAGCTGCATGTCGGGAGACAAATCTTGGGCTGTCTAGCACTCCCTCTCATAGATATTTCTTGCTCACTTCTGTGTCCAACTCAGCATCCATCTTTATGGCTCCCAGGCAAAACCAATTGGAATGTTTGACCCCCAAGCTCCCACCACCCCAAAAGGCTAAGAATGTCCTTAGATAACATCTGAGGTCTGTAACAGAGACTTCCTGCTCTGTAACTGCCCACCTGATGTTCCCACCACATGCCTGTGAAACGTGTCTGGATTACGACTTCTTTGTTATAGCACTACAAAAACTTCACAAACCCAGTTCCACCTGAGAACACAGGGAATGTGGTAGGTATTCGGGGTTCCTAGGCTGTGGCCACTCTGTTTGGCTCCAGAATAAACTATATCTTGCTCCTTTTGAAGTGGGAGACTTGTTTTTCCATCAACAACATAATGCTGTGTGCATCCATGTGCTCCTTCTTCCTTCACACATGGACTGTGTTTAAATGCTTTAAATTGCATTTATGTGTATATGTGTGTGCCATCGCACATACATAGAGGTCAGGAGACAGCTTGCAGGAGTTGGTTGTCTCTTCCCACCACGTGGGTCCTGGAGTTGTCAGGGGGCAGCCAGCACCTGTACTAGCTTGGTCATCTTGCCAGTCCACAGAATTGTATTTCATGTCCAAATGACTCGACGCAGTCAAGACTTGGCCCTTGTTCAGCAAGGGAGGAACAGGTGCAGAGGCCTTTGTCCACTCCAGGTCCCCATCGCGGGAGCGAGGCACTGCTGCAGCCTCTTGCCGTGGTCCAGTGGTTTCATCCCAGTGAACAATGGCAATTTCTGGAGACATTTTTGCTCATCACTTGTTGAGATGGGAGAGAACGGCTGGCATCTAGTAGGGGAGGTTGGGGATGCTGCTCAGCGTCCTGGGACAGGCAGGTGTCTTCAGTCCAAAGTGAGCAGCTGGAAAGCCCCACTTCAGCTAATACATTTTAGATGGTTTAGTTCCTCTAATAGTTCAGTGGTTCTCAACCTTCCTAATGCTGTGACCCTTTAGTATGGTTCTTCCTCTTGTGGTGACCCCCAACCACAAAATTATTTCATTGCTGCTTTATATCTGTAATTTTGCTACTGTTATGAATCGTAGTGTAAATATCCGTGTTTTCTGATGGTCTTAGGTAACCCCTGTGAAAGGGTCTTTTTGATCCCTGAAAGGGTCACTCGCCCACATGTTGGGAACTGCTGCTTTAGGGCTTTCCAAGGCTCACATGCACACCTGCTTGCACGTAAGCATGCACACACATACAGGCCAAGAAACCTGCAGCAGAAACCAAGTGAATCGCCCTTGGGGGCCCCATTCAGGCCTTTGTATCTCTTTATAAACTCTATTATCACAGCAGTCTCACCGTGTCCTCCAGGGCCACTTTCTGCAGTTCCCAGCCTGGCCTCTAGTGCCTCCTTGTGGCCACAAGAGGAACTTCAGCCTCCTCAGAGACCTTGGGAAGTCAGGTCTTGGTCCAGTTCTGCCCCAGGCGTCTCTGCACCTCCCTGGCCAGGAGACCCTTGGGGTTCCTGTCCCAAGTCTTCTTCCAGCTGCTCTGGTCCCCACTTGGGGTCCTCCTTGTTTTTTCTTTCGTGCTTTAAATGCTATTTACTCTTTCTGAGGATGTTTATCTCCTCCTCAAGCCCCTCCTGGCTTTCTCAGAAAAAGTGAATTTCCAGCCTGTTACTTCCAGCTCCTGGGGCCGAGTTCTGAGAGTCTCAGCTATGCTATAACTTACTGATTTTTTGTTGTAGATGAGGGAACCCAACTATCCTGGGCTGTCTTTAGTTCTTTCAGTAGCCATTTGCTATGTGCATCTGACACAACACCTCTGTGAGTATGAGGTGAACATTTGGAATGTGTGGCTTCATGGTGGAATGCCGGCTTCCACCAACCCTTGAGTTACAAACACCATCAAGCAGCATCTCCAGCCTGCCTGCCTGGTCCCACCCATGTGTTCGATAAATTAATGGCTGTATGTCTTAGGGTTTCTATTGCTGTGAAGAGATACCATGACCATGATAACTCTTACAAAGAAAACATTTAGTTGGTGTGGCTTGCCTGCAGTTCAGAGGTTCAGTCCATTATCATCATAGTGGGACATGGCGGCATGCAGGCAGACATGGTGCTGGAGAAGTAGCTGAGAGTTCTACATCTTGAGGGCAACAGGAAGTGGTCTGCGACACTGGGCAGTATGTTGAGCATATATGAGCCCTCAAAGCCCACCCCCACAGTGACACTTCCTCCAACAAGGCCATACCTACTCCAACAAGGCCACACCTACTCCAACAAGGCCACACCTCCTAATAGTGCCCCTCCCTATGAGCTTATGGGGGCCAATTACATTCAAACTACCACACTGTATGACTTTCTTCTGCTCTGTGACTAAGGAAGGTCAGTGGAATTTGTGATGGGGACAACCTTACCCTGTGTCCCCAGGTCACATCTTTGCCTCCAAATAAACTCTCTTTTTTTCTTTTCAACTGTTTTGTGTGGACTGTGTTAGTCTTGTCAAGCAGGTAAAAGTTCCTCTATAGAACACTTAGAACTTTGTTGCAACAGTTTCCTTAGGATTGCATGCCCAGCTTTGCAGTCACTCTAGTACTGTGGTGTGAGGTCTGGCCTGCTGTGTGCTGCCGTGCAGCGGTCTACTGAATTTGGTCCTTGTTCTCACTACTGAGGATTGCAGGCAAGGCTGATGAAGTGGCCCATACTGCTCTCAGATTCTCCGAATCCTCCTCCATCTGCATCCCCACTGCCTGGATTATAGTATGAGCTATCACACAGAGTTTGAAGAGGCAGTTCTTGTGTAGGTGAGTCATTGAGGGGATGCCTTCAGGAGGAGGAGAAGGGAAGGGAAGGGGAGGAAAAGGGAGGGAAGGGAAGGGCTTGGGCAAAGATGGGACATCAGGAAACTGTCTTTGTCTAGTCTGATGCTACCAGGGCTTTGGAGTATGACAGCATCACAGATGCTGTCCTACCAGAGGCCTGTTCTTCAGTAGTCAGCCACTGGCCACTGGGAGTGTGAATCTCCCCAGGCGTGTCCAGGCAAGGCAGCTGAGGATAAGCTCTGTGGTGGACTGCAGGTGTGCCCAGTGGGTGCCTGAGTCCCCAGCCTGGTGGCATTGTTTCCTAATGGTCAGGGAGGGTCTCCAGAAATAGACACAAGACAAAGCTCCCTCCCCCAGAACAGGCAGGAGTGTGCTTGGTGTGTTTCATATTAAATTTTAAATCGAATTATTTAATTAATGTGTTAAATCATTTACTAATTTAATTAATAGCTAAAATTAATATTTAATTTTAAAGAAAGCAGTGTGGTTGGGATTTTCTGAGCCAAGGGAATACTGGCTCAACAGGATTGCTTGGGGCTTTAGAAACCACGGTGATGAACATTGGAGATTTAAATTTTTTTTGTTATTATTGTTTGTTTTTGAGACAGGGTCTCAAAATATAGCTTAGGCTGTCCTGGAACACAAGACTCGGGCCTTAGCCTGGCTGGCATGTGCTGGGATCCCACATATGTATCACTGCACCTGACTTCACAAAGCGCTTCAGTGAGAAATTGTTGAGCTCTAAGCGATGGCTTCATTTATTTTACTTTATTTTGGGGACAGGGTCTCATGTAACCCAGGCTGGCCTCCTAGTTACAATGTACTCAGGGTGAACTTGAACTTCTGCGCTTCCACTTCCTAAGGGCCTGGTTTCTGTGGTGCTGGGGGCTGAACCCTAAGGTTTCATGCCATGCTAGGCAGGCGCTCCACCACTCAGCGGCAGCCTCAGTGCCTCCAGTTCATCTGGCTGCAAGACAGAAAATGGATAGGTAACAATGGAAGGAGGCCCGTCTTCCAAAAGTGGGGAGGGAAGCCTGGTGAAGTAGGACCCGCGAGGGGTGGGCAAGCTACCCAAAGACATACAGTCTGCAGTTCAGCAGAGCTGAGACTCGGTGGTAGGCTGCAGCTGCTGCAAAATCTTCTCTCGTTCATTGTCTCCTTAAGGACCTGCCTGCTTGGCTCATGACCCTGTAATGTTCAGCACAGGTTAGTGGGGGTGTTTCATATATACTCGCTGAGCCAGAGTTCAGGGTGAGTGTGTTTGAACTGGCTATGTCGAGGGTCAGGATAAGCTAATGGAGGAGGGAATAAGGAGCGAACAGTGGCAGTGGCAGGGTAGTGGACATCAGCATGATGCTGTAGGAAGCGCACACAAAACGGCAGAAAAGATGCTGACCTGAGCCAGTGGGAGTCATGATGACTTGGGCTCCGGCAGGACCGGGTAGCAGAGGGAGAAAGCAGATACAACAAACAAACAAACAAACAAACAAACAAACAAACAAACAAACAAACAAACAAACACTCTCAAGATGAGGGGTGGCAAGCTTGCAGCTGTCTGATCTTAGCAGGCTTCTGCCTGGGCCCAGCAGGTTCTCCTGGAGCTTTCGCTGCAGGAACGCGAGCGCCCCCGTGTGCTCCCGTCATGCAGGTGGGCGGAGGGGGAGCCGCGTGAGGACTCAGGCCTCTCCAGTCAGCTACAACAGCGGAGCGCGTGGCCTGAACCGAGGTTTGTGAGCGGAGGCACCGGATCACGTGTGTGGAAACTCAAGTGTGAGCTTTGCATGGTGCAGTGGGGCATGGCGATGGGGTTCACTTAAGGCTGGGAGGCTTTATTTAGGGGAGTAGAGAGTGGCAGTGAGTGCTAACAGCTAGTAACATCTACGGAGGGAGCCTATCAAGTGCGAGACACTCTAAGACTCGACCGTGTCATCTTTATAACCTCAATTGGGTGAGAAACACGAGCGTGAGATGGTTGACATGTTACAGACCAGGAGACTTGACCCAGCCTGCTACCGACCAGTCAGGCCACCATCATAGTAAGGGAGGCAAGTCAGATGCAAAGCACATGCTGCAGCTAACTCCTTTGTGGCTATTCTGAGTTATGGTCTCACATGTAGCCCAGGTTGGCTTTGAACTTGGCATCTGCCCAGGGCCACCACGGGGCCTCCTAGACTTCTTTTTAGTATTGCTGCTTTCTTGAAGGAAGCAGACATTACTTTCTTATGTATCTACTTGGCGAACTCCATACAAGTACCTAATGTATTCTGGTTATATTCATGCCCTCTTCTCCCCTCCAACTTCTCCCAGGATCCCCACCCAGATTCATATCTGTTTCTTCTTTTCTTTATAACCCATTGAGTCCATTGGCATTGTTTTGTCTTTGTTTTTAGAGTCCTAGGTAGCTCAGGCTGGCCTTGAATTCCCTATATCATCAACGGTTAGCGTGAGCTCCTGACCCTTCTTCATCCGCCTCTCAAGTGTTGGGAGTGTAGGAGTACAGCACCATGCCAAGTGTATATGGTGCCAGGACTGCAACCTAGGACTTCCTGCATGCTAGGTAAGCATACCAACTGAGCCCCAGCCCCTAGCCTCAGTCATTCATTCTTCATTCTTTTGGTGGAGCACCCCAGCCTGGCCCCTATGCTGTGCTGTTTGCTAGGATTACAGTCATGAATTAGAAGTCTGTGGTATCAGGGAGCTTGAATCTGGTGGAGAGATGGGCAGTGAGTAGACACATCAAGAGCCCTGGATCATGAAATAGTCGGTACAAAGAAGATAACGCAGAGTATGGAGAGAGAAAACAGAGCGGCAAGGGACCTTGGTGAACGCATAGCTCACAGATGCTCCTGTGTTTGCCCCAAAGAGAATGATTCAGGAATTTCAGCCGAAATGTGCCTGGATAATGGGGAGTCCAGTCCAAATTTGGGGGCCAGGGTTGGACCACAGCTTAATGGTCAGGTATTCATCTAACAATCAGAGGTTTGGGATATGATGCCTTCTTTCCTCCCTGGTGATACAGAGAGGTTCAGTAGCTGCCTGAATGCACAGAGCAGAAAAATGATGGGGCTGTGGTTTGGACCTGGACAACCACATTTAGGTACCCATAGCATTCACTACTGCAATGCTGGGAAATGGCACACTTTATAAAACTCCAGTGTTAGGGCTGGGGATGTAGCTCGTGTGATAGAATGCTTGCCTAGTGTGCTGGAAGCCTGGCGTAGAGCTTCAGCATGAAATAATTGAGGTGTGGCGGCACATACATGTGATCCTAGTACTCAGGAGGGTGAGGCAGGAGGATCAGAAGTTCAAGGTCATCCTTAGCCCCATAGTGAGTTTGAGGCTAGGATATATGAGAGCTTGTTTAAAAAACAAAACCAAAACCCAAACCATTTTCAGTATCTGTTTTAGTCATCAGTGTAAAGATCAGAGAGGTGGTGTCTCCTCCCAAGGTCACACAGCCAGGCAGCTGACTCTGTCTGTCTCCAGCCTGGGGCTCAATTCAGGTGGCTCTACATTGTCGGCCTCTCTGGCTCCACACAGCAGCTGGCCTTTATGGGTGCAGACATTTTTATGCCCTTTATTAAGGCAGAATTCATTCCAGAACTTGAGTAACTTTGCACCTGGGGCCAGGCTTCGCAGAGCCCCAGGCGGCTCAGTTGGCTCACATGGGGTGAGGATGACTCACTTTTATTGTGCCTCTTTCAAGCCTGTGCCCGCTATGGATGACCTTGCAGGAGGCTGCAGCTGTCCTGGAAAATGGCAGTGGGTCCTCAGTGTCCCGCTCACCGTCCACAGCACAAGTGCAATACCATCTCCCCTCTGCCCACCTTCTCCTCCGGTTTCTGCAATCTGTCCCTTTGGGGAAAGGAAACCCGCCACCTTTTGGGCTCAGAGTGAGTGCTGGATCCTTTAAAGAAAAATAAGATGCTAAACGTGTCCACATACCAGTCTGAGTTATGTTGGCATTCTTTCTGGGCCTAATTTCACGTGGCCCAGAGTGTTCCAACTTGCTTTTTCAAGCATCGACTTCCACAGCGCTCTCTAGTCTGGGAGTAAGGGAGACCCAAAGTAGGTTCTTAGATTTTGAGGCACAGGGTGAAGCTAAGCAGGCAGGGGGAAAGATGATTCATCCTGGGTGTTTGAAAGCAGCCTTGATTTCAGCCATCCAGTGGTTCTGAGAGTGTGGTCATCACAGACAGCCGACTCTTCATCCGATTAATCACATCTCCTGCTTGCTGCTGGAGATGCTATAATGGGCAGGATTCCCAGTGTCCAGCTGTACTGGAGCTTATGGTCCCGCAGGCACAATCAAATGACAGCTCTAGTTGTCATGGAGCCACAATCACATCAGGAACCACGCAGAAGACTGGGGACATGCAAAAAACAAAATCCAGCTTGAGGGGTCACCACCCGGACTCTTGTCCTAGCTGTGCACCCCTCAGAGATGCACCATTCACCCCAGCCTTCTTTAAGAGGAGCGTGATATGAGGTCGTGGTGTGACAGATGCAGCCAGACATCCTGTCCTGTGGTTGAGCCTGGGAAGTGGTCATGATTCTCTCCTACAGGAGCTCATAACTTGCTTTGGAATGTGCTTTTTCCTCAAAGTGGGGTGGAAGATGTAAGCTGGAAGTGTCTCTGGCACAGGCGTAAACTGCTGTCTGAGATGCTCTGAGTATCCCCCAGGTCTTCCCATAGATTGACCACTGTGATGGTAAAACGTTACCATTTCTCTCTGTTCCTCTCATCTCTCTACATACTTGTTATTAGTAGTATTCTCTGTATCTTTATATGTTTATAGTTATTTTTCCTCTCATCCATGCATCCATCCACTCACCTATCTATCCATATGTCTTAGTTAAGGTTCCTATTGCTGGGATAAAGTGCAATGACCAGAACCAACCTGAGGAGTAAAGGATTTATCTGTCTTACTCCTCCACATCATAGTCCTCATTTTTCTTTTTCTTCCAAGATAGAGTTTCTCTGTGAAGCCCTGGCTATTCTGGAATTCTCTCTGTACACCAAGGTGGTCTCTAACTTACAGATATTTGCCTGCCTCTGCCTTATGAGTGATTAAAGGTGTGCACTGCCCGGCTTGCTGTGGCCACCACCACCAGACCATAGGTTGTCAGGGCAGGAACTCAAGGCAGGAACCTGGAGGCAGGAACTGAAGCAGAGGCCATGAAGGAGTGTGCTTACTGGCTTGCTCCCATGACTTCCTCAGCCTTCTTTTGATAGCATCCAGAAGCACCTGCCCAGGGGTGGCACTACTCACAGTGGGCTGGACCCTTCCACATCAATAATCAAGAAAGTGCCCTACAGGCTTAACTACAGGCCAATCTGGTAGGGTATTTTCTCAATCAAGTTTCCTTTTCCTCAAATGAGTGTCGAGTTGAAAAAAACTAACCAGGGCATTATCTATTCATCCACCCACCCACCCACTCACCCACTTACCCATCCACCCACCCATCCACTCACCCACCCACCCACCCACATTCATCCACCGACCTACTCGCCCATCCACCCACCCACTCACCCACATTTATCCATCCACCCACTCACCCACCCACTCACCCACATTCATCCACCCACCCATCCATCACTTGCTCATCCACTTCTTTATCCATGTGCCAGTTAATTAATTTTGTACTTCTTCCTTCCTACATTCTATTGCAGTTTTTAAAAAACATTTTGTGTGTGTGTGTGTGTGTGTGTGTGTGTGTGTGCATGCATGTGTGCTTGTGTGTGATGTGTAAATGTCAGAGGACAAGAGTCAGTTCTCTTCTTTCATAATGTGGGTTCCAGGGATGGAACTCAGGTCCTCAGTCTTGACAGAGGGCATTATTGCTGAGCCATCTGGCTGGTTCCCTCTAGCCCACTAAAACAACAGCAACAACAAACAAGCAAACAACAAAAAACAAAACAAAGCAGATCAGCAACAGACAAAAAGCCTGCATGCATTTGTACTGTAGACCAGGGTTATCCAAACTTGGCATCACTGTCAGAATGAGTCAGATAATGCAGAGGACTCAGGAAGGTCCTGTGCATTAGAGGATACTAAACAAAATGACAGTAGCCAATGCTGAGCAAGAAATGCCTCAGACTTGGCCAGTCTAGGACCCCCAGTATGGATTGTTTTCACCCCCAAACCTGCCTCTTCTAGATCCCTAGTTTGACCTTCCCATAGCTGAGTTACCCAATTTGCCTCTACTATAGTTCTTCAAATCTCAATCTCTTCTTCTTCTTCTTCTTCTTCTTCTTCTTCTTCTTCTTCTTCTTCTTCTTCTTCTTCTTCTTCTTCTTCTTCTTCTTCTTTTTCATAGACCCTGGGTTCAAAGATGTTTTATTTTGAACTGGAGGTATCTAGGGCTGAGCTGACCCTTGGGCTGGACTGGCTCATGACACACACAGAGACTCCTGAGAATCGCCTGCCTCTGAGATCTTCCTGGTAAATCGTTTACTCCTCTCTCTTCTAATTCCCATAGTTCCCTCTTCTCCAGGGACTGCCCTGCTTCTCAGCTCCTACACGCTTTAGAAATCCATGTGACACTGGAAATTTCCCAACTTATGAGGGAGCTTTTGTGACCACATGGAGTCCTTGATACAAAGCTAATTGTTCTATTAGATTCATAGCCTCAGGGAGCTTAGTGGGACATAGGAAAGAAATGCATATTTCATGAAGATGTTTGGGGCCTAGGTTAGTCACTTTCCAGTTCTGTGACTAAACACCTGAGGAAATCAACTAAAGGAAGAGAATTTACCTCAGCTCACAGTTTCAGTTCATGCTTACTTAGCTCTATTACTTCTGGCCTGTGTATGGCAGTGAAGAAGTTTCCCCTATAATGGACTGGAGACAGACAGAAGGGGCAGGGACAAGCTACACCCTTCAAAGTTGTATCCTAGGAAACTTACTTCCAGGCCTTGCTTCCTGTTTTCCACATCTTCTCATCATGCTATCAAACCATGGATTCATCCATGGATTATTCCATTTGGTTAGGTCAGAACTCCCATGGTTCGATCAGCTCCCAGTGACTGGATTTAATCAGCAAGAGGCCAGGTCTCCACACAGAAGTGTCTGGAGGTCACTTCATAACACAGGTAATAATTTCCAGCCCTCATCAGAATGCTTTCTTGGGCCCCTGGATAGCATCCAGCTCCCCACTTCCCACTGCCTCTCTTTTAACACACAGTGGCTGTCCAAGCAGGAGTCTGGCCTGGCAGGCGACTCTAAAGCCTCTCATTCACGATTGCCACTACTGAGTTTAAATGGCTCTTTCCTTTCTGCCTCGCGTCTTCCTCTTCTTTTTTTGAGATTGGTTCTCACATAGCTGATGCTAGACTGAAATTCACTAGCTGAGGATGATCGTGAATTTTGGATTCTCGTGCCTCCACCTCTCAAGTGCTGGAACTATAGGCCTGTGCCACCACATGGGGACTATGTGTTGCTGGGGGTGGGACTGGGGTTTCAAGCATGCTGGGCGAGCACTCCACCACGAGCCACATCTGTAAGTTTGGGGTCCCTACAGAGCCCGCTTGAGACTCACTTTACTCACATGCATGAATGGGAACACGGACATTGTCATCCTGAGCCAGGATGGAGTGGTTGCTTAAATAAAATGACAGCAGTCAATGCTGCTGCTACCCAAAGCCTCCTAAGTTCACTGCCCATGCTTTTCCTCTTTCCTGCTGTCGGCAGAGCGGTGCGGCTTCCTTCCGCCTCCCCGAACTCCTTCTCTCCATCAGTTCCCTGTTCTTCAACACTTGTTCTGTTCTGGAAACTTGGCAGGTAGCGTGTGTGGTTATTTTCAGAGGAACGAGTGGGTAAGTCAGCAGCGTTCCCCCGGAATGTCTGTGCCCAGGGATTAGGAGTTGATGGTGCATCTGCTTTGTGTATAAAAGATTCCTCCCTCCCCACAGCCAGCACCACCTCTGCCTCGGAGGCAAAAAAGTCGGGTGCCAGCTTTTGCCTGGTTCTTCCTTCCCTGCTCAGATCATGTTTGTTGAGGGGCCATTGTGGTCAACAGCAAAGCAATGGCTTTCATACTAGGTCTGAGTGGGGAGAGGGGAGAAGAGGCTACTTTTGGGGGTCACACTTTAGATCAGGCTTCAGAGGTTTCTTCAATTTGCAGCCCAACTTGAAACGACAGTGACAGTAGCTAATGTATGGTGGCACCCACTCAACCCCGTCTCAGTGTAGAGTCCCCAAGCCTCATACAGGGCGGGCTCTTTCTCACCACCCTTCTTGGTGTCTAGAGTCTGTCTTGTGCTGAGGACATGATGCTGCCGAGGGAACTCTCTCTCTCTCTCTCTCTCTCTCTCTCTCTCTCTCTCTCTCTCTCTCTCTCTGTGTGTGTGTGTGTGTGTGTGTGTGTGTGTGTGTGTGTGCCTCAGGCATATCTTCCTGAGTTACCCCAATTCCTGGCATGTGCTCTTGGCCAGCTGCACAGTGGAAGGACCGAAGGCCTTAATCTGGGTCGAGGCTACTCCTGAGAGGATTAATTTAATTTAGGAGGTGGCTAGGCAGGGCAGCCTCTGGCAAGCAGAGGCCTTGAGTGTCAGAGGGTCTCCCCACCACTGCTTCATCTCTCACCTGGGTTCTGGTTCGACTTCAATGCTGCTCTGGGCTCTGACCTGGTCTCTCTACCCCATGCCTTCCTCCCTCCAATCCTCAGACCCACATACCTTCTTATCCCTCACAGTAAGCATGATAGTGAATCAAGATGATCCTTTACTGGCCACTAATAACAGAACCAATGAAATATGAGCAATAGAAAATGTATTTCTGTCCTCTTAAGGGCAGAAAGAGCCCAACCTTTACTCTGTGAACCTCAGAGCTCTTTGTAATGATTAAACAAAGCATATCACCTAAGTCTATGTTCCTGTTGATTTCTTCATTTTGTGGGAGAGGAAACTGAAATTCAGTGTGAGGGCTGACTTGTGTAGGTTGGTATGCTCTGACTAAATAGACATCTCAAGATTTCGATTTGTGTGTACATGTGGGTATGTGTTTGTGTGTTTGTAGGCCCCAGAGGTCTATGCTGGGTGTCTTCCTCAATCACTTCTCTGAGTTTTTAACATTGATTTTTCTTTCTTTCGTTTCCTTCTTTTTTCTTTTTGAGACAGGACCTCATGTAGCCCAGGCTGGCCTAGACTTGCTGTGCAACCAAGATTGACCTTGGACTTCTGGTCTTCCTGCCTTCACCTTTCAGGCGCTGGGATTACAGGCCTGCACCACCTGGCCTGGTTTTTGTGGTGTGGGGGAATCAGATCCAGGCCTTCAGGCCAGCTGGTTTATCCTCCGTTTCCCATCAAGCCAACACTTGCTGCTTCAGCTATGCTGGCTGGCCAGTGCATCCTAAGGATTTTTCAGTTTCTGTCTTCCACGCGGTTACTGGTATGGGCTGCCACACTGGAACTGGGGCTCGAACTCAGGACCTCACACTTGTGCAGCAAGCCCTTCACCAGTTGGGCTGTCTCTTCAGGAGTCAGGTAAATGCTGGCAGCCTGATGACAAGTTCTGGCTCTTTAACCAGTGTCTTCTTACCTTCTTGTGATCATGCACGAGGCAGCTTGTCCATACTTTAGTTTCCCCTGTGGCACCATGAGGACAATATGTGCTTTTCAGGACAGTAACAGTTGCAGTGATGACACTGATGGTGGCAGCAGATGAATGTGTGTTTCTTCCTGTTTGTCCCCTCCTCGGCAACTTTTCTGTGTTGACAAAACAGTCCTGTGATTGGGTAAAGATGGCAAATGCCAAGGCTTTAGTGTGGAGCTGAGCACTCAGCACTTGACGCATGGTGACCTCACTATCACTGTGATTAGAAGAGACCTGACGCCAAGCCAATCTTGGGTTTGAAAGATCTTACACAGCACTGCCTTCCTCAACCCAAGCTTCCGCCTTTTGGAAGCCTTTCTAGCACATTCTCTCCAGTCTGGCTCTTGCTTTTCTTGGTGCCTTCCAAAACCCAGTCAGCTGCAGAGAGCAGAGAGATTCCTTTTCTCTTTAAAGGGTTCAGCTCTCCTCTTGGCCAGCATATTGTTTCCCTGCCTGTGTTGGGTAACAGAGTCTCCAAGGGCAGCGTGAATCTGGGGCACTGATGGCTTCATGCTTCTTAGTGCAGGAGCCTGGAAGAGTGTCTCTTTTGGAGAGAGGAGCGCACTCAGGGATCCAGTGCCCACTCCAGGTCATGCAGGTGCCATGCAGTAGTGGGGACCTGAGCAAGGTACCTCCTTCCCTGGAAGTGGTCTCCTGAAGCACTTCCTCCTGTAGGGGAAGTCTAGCATTCGAGGCAGCATCCCACTGGTTTCTGAGTACCAGCCGGTGCCCTGGAACAGCTACACAATTTCACTTCTTCTTTCCTTAGGATGGGTGGGGGGGGGGGGTGGATCTGGGCCTCCAGCACCAGGCGACAGGAATAATAATAAGACATTACAGCCATGATTAGCAGCAGCTCCGTCAAATTGGGATTGTTCTTCCCATTTTGCAGATGAACTATGGGATGAGGACTGAAGCTTCGTTGGTACAGTGCCCTCCTTGCATGCATAAAGCTCTGTATTTTATACCACCACTGCATAAATCTGGGCATGGTGGTGCTGGCTTGCAATCTCAGTATTAAGGAGGTGGAGGCAGGAGAAGTTCAAGGTCATTCTTGCCTAAATAGTGAATTTGAGGCCAGCCTGGGCTACATGAGACCCTGTCTCAGAAACACAAAACAAGAGTGGGCATGGTGGTGCATGCCTTTAATCCCAGTACTCTAGAGCCAGACAGAGGTAAATGATTTCTGTGAGTTTGAGGCCAGCTACATAATAAGACCCTGTCTCACATAACAACAAGCACAATAAAAAGCCAAAAGGGCTGGGGAGATAGCTCCATGGGTAAAATATTTGTGCAAGCATGAGGACTTGAGTTCAGATCCCCAGCTCCCATGCAAAAAGCTGGATGTGACTGTGTGAATCTGTAACTCCAAAGTAGTGGATAGAGACAGCTCACTGGCCAGCCAGTCTTGACGAAACGACAAACTTCAGCTTCTTCAGGTTCAGTGAAGAGATCCTGCTTTGAAAAACAAGGCAAAGCTTAGGGAGTCTCCAAGAGCAGTACCCAAGGCCACATGGCTGTGGAGTAATCAGGGAGGCTTCCATGGAGGTCTAGCAGCTTCTTGCTGTTTCACCATACAGCATGAAGGGGCACATGGCGGCCCCTCTGTGTGGGCTCTGGGGTAGATCAGGTCACTCCCACCTTCTGACTGTGCAGTTCCTCAGTTTCCTCCTCCTCAGTTGCTGTGGCTGGGGGACAGCGAGGGTGACCACAGGGCTTCACTCACGTCATCATGAGGGTTAAATGAAACGTAAATCTCCCTGCCTTGGACCAGCTTCTCATCCTCTTATTAATATTCCAGCTTCAATAGCTTCAATAGCGTCTTAACATATGTGTGTGTGTGTGTGTGTGTGTGTGTGTGTGTGTGTGTGCATGAGTGCATTCGTGTGTGTGTGTGTGTGTGTGTGTGTGTGTGTGTGTGTGTCTACACATGCGTGCGTGAGTGCCATGTGGGGTTCAGAGATAGAATTCAGGTTGTCAGGCTTGGTGGCAAGTGCCTTTACCTGCTGGGCCCTCTCACTGGGTAATTACTTAACACAGAGGACTGTCTTGAACTGTAGCATCTGTGTTAGGGATGAACAAAATGAACAGGTTCATGTATGGGAACAATTGGCCCCCAGATGGTGTAACTGTTTGGGGAGATTGTGGAACATTTTGCTTTTAAAATTTATTTTAATTTAGTGTGTGTAGTATAGTGTGCATGTGTAGGTGTGATTGCCTGTGAGTGTGTATGTGGAGGCCAGAACTCAATGCTGGGTGCTGCCTCTATTGCTCTCCACCTCACTTTTTTTTTTTTCAAGACTGGGTTTCTCTGTGTAGCTTTGCACCTTTCCTGGATCTCACTTTGGAGACCAGGCTGGCCTCAAACTTACAGAGATCCGCCTGCCTCTGCCTCCTGAGTGCTGGGATTAAAGGCATGTGCCACCACCGCCTGGCTCACCTCACTATTTTATTATGTGAAGGGCAAATAGGCAGACTTTTATTCAGAGGTAGAATAATAACAGTTCCCTGCGGCAGGGGGTGTCTAGAAGATGAGTCACCCTTCACTTTATTTTTTGAGGCAGGATCTCTCACTGAACCTGGTCATCACAGTTTTGGCTAAACTGGCTGTCCAGGGAGGCCCCTGGAAAGGAAGCTGGACCACAGAGCAGAGGATGAAGATGGGCCCAGGACAGTGTAGGTGGGAGGCTGGGCCAGCCTCATAAACCAGGTGAGGATGGGGTGACAGAATTGAATGTTTAAAATCCTAATGTCCAGAGACACAGAAATGTACAGCGTATGTGGGATAAAGTCCGACACATCAGGACAAGGGTGTGAGAAGATGAATGTCAGGAACTGGAGCTGGCCTAGATGGCAAAGGCACCAAGAGGAGGAGAGAGGCAGTCAAAGAGATAGTAGTTCTTGGAAGAAGTCTTCCCCGGTGGAGCGGAGAGCAGAAACAGGTTAAAGTTGAGGAGAGCAGGGACACGTGTGAAGCTGAAAACAGCCACTGCCCTCAGGAATGTTGACTGAAACACTCCAGGAGGAGCTAAGCTGAACGCCAGGTTACCAGGCCTGGATTGTCTGGCTTGCTGAGTCAGGCTTGCTGGACTGCACAGTTCCGGGCACATCTTCCTCTTCATGGTCTAGGTCAGCAAGGCTACAGCAGCATGCTTCAGGGTACTTTCCGCAGAAGTGGAGCTGTTCTATGTCTGCATGACTGGTATTCATATTCCCCCTGCCTCTTGGTGTGTGTGTGTGTGTGTGTGTGTGTGTGGTGTGTGTGTGTGTGTGTGTTCGTGTTCTTCCCTCTCATGTGTGTATGTGTGTGTGTGTGTGTGTGTGGTGTGTGTGTGTGTGTGTGTGTGTGTGTGTGTGTGTGTGGTGTGTGCGCCCATGCTTGCATATAGAAGCTAGAGGACAACCTTGGGTCTCATCTTCAGGGATGCTATCCACCTCTTCTGAGACAGGGTCTCTGCTCGGGTTCACTAGGTTAGCTCGCCCCAGGCAGGGACCCTCCTGTTTCCTCTGAGACCTGGGAGTGCAGGCAGATGCCACCATGATTGGCAGTTTTACAGGGTTCTGGGGATTGAACTCAGGCCGTCATTCTTGCTAGTGGAGCCGTTTCCTCCACCCTATGCCGGCACTTCCGGTAGCTTCTAGTGGCTAGGAAGTGCTTTAAATGTCGCTAATATGACCAATTTAAAATAAAACTGTATTGGGCTGAGGATATAGCTCAGTTGGTAGCCTTGTCTAGTGTGCATGAAACCCTGGATCTGGTATAAACTGGGCACAGTGGCACACACCTTTAATCCCAGCACTTGGGATTCGGGGGCAGGGGAATCAAGAATTCAAGGTCAGCTACATAAATTTCAGTTTCAACATCAATTGCTGCCTGTGTTTAGAGGCTTCTACTTGGACAGAGTATCCCTGGGGTATTACAGTGCCCTGTCTGTGCACAGCATGCTTCAGAACATGGTTATTTTTCTTTGTGTCAATGGAACAAATTAATAGGCAGCTCAAAGATAATTAAGGGTTTGAATGATGCAGAAAAGCCAGAAGCAACCAACTAACAAACCGAACAACAAACAAACTCAAATCATTAGTCATTGAGAAACATGTCACTCCTGACGGTGGTGGAGGTGGAGAGGACTCTGTGGCTAACTATATGGGAACATCTGCCAAGTCTCGCTATCGACTCACACCCCATGCAAACATCTTTCAACTAAGGTGAAGGCAGTTTGCAAATGGTGAGAATGTCCTCAGTTCTTCCCTGCTGTCTGCTTCTCTAGACTATTGCAGCTTGTGTCTGTTGCTTTTCCTGTTGCTGTGATATAGTACTCTGGAGGGAGGGTTTAGAAAGCTCACAGTTCAATGTATAGTCCATGGTGACAGAAGCCAAAGCGATGTGTGAAGTCAGAAGAAAGCAATGAGTGCCAGTGTTCTGCTCATTCTCCAGACTCCGGCCAGGGGAATGGTGCCACCCACAGTGGGTGGGTCTTCCCACCCCAAGGGACTGCAGTCAGGATAATTCCGCTCAGGTTCTTCTGCAGCCCAACCGCTTGGTGATTCCAGGTTCTGCCAAGTTGACAAGTGATAGTAACCATCACATGACTTCTTCCATTAACAAGGCTTCATTTGGATCACACGACTTCTTCCGTTAACAAGGCTTCATTTGGACCACATGACTTCTTCCGTTAACAAGGCTTGATTTGGGTTTCCTGGTCTCATTCACTTTAGCCAAAAGGAGAATAGGCATAGCTAACCAAGGACATCGTTACAGTGGGAATGCTAATGTCCCCCACAAGTCCTGCTTTTAAACACTTGGTCCTCAGCTTGGTGGTGCTGCCTTGAGAGGCTGACATGGGACCTTGCTCACTGACATAGCTGTTGGGAACTGGACCTTTCAAATTCTCACCAATCTCTGACTGAGTCCAGAACATCTACTTCCTTATCCACAAAGATGTGAATGTGGGTCAACCTGTTTTTTTGTTTATTTTGTTTTTTTTGAGACAGGGGCTCACTTATAGCCCTGGCTAGCCTAGAATTGGCTATATAGACCAGGCTGGTCTCAGACTCACAGAACTCCTCTGCCTTCCAAGTGGTGGGCTTAAAGGCATGTTCAGCGGTGTGGCAAGTTCTTGCCACTACCAAAGGACATTTATTGTCTTGTCCCATTCGTCACCATGAGGCCACTTGTTCACTAGTCCCAGGGCAAGGAGTTGAAGCAAGGGGAGCAGAGCTGAGCACCTGAGCTCAGCCGGGCCTCCACCATCCAGTCTCATGCACTCCAGAAGAAGGCATGCATGAACTCAGCCTGAATGCACCAACCTCAGCCAACTCACAGGCACACAGGCAAGTTTGCATCCTTAGTTAGAAGCTGCTGAGGCTGGAAACTGCCATGGAGCAGAGGCTCACTGAGACACCGCTGCTAATTATTGGACTTGAAGTGCTAATCTGTGACTATTTGAAATTCCAACTTTTATGGCCTGAATTCTCATTGCCATTGTTTTTGCCTTTTGGCATTCTGGTTTCTCTGGATGGCATTTGTAAGTTAAATATTTCTTTCTGGACTTTCAAGAGCAAAAACATTTGTTTTAGGAGTGGGATGAGAAAAGAAATTTGAAAGTTATGTATAATTTCATACTTAAGACATAACAAATTTTGACATTCTGTCGAATATTATTTTAAAGATTTTATTTTTTGTATTTTAAATTATGGGTATGGGTATGTGTCTATGTGTGGGTATATTTATATGTGAGTCCAAGGGGGCCAGAAGAGGGCACTGGATCCCTTTTGCCTGACATAGGCGCCAGGAATTGAACCCAGGTCTTTTGCAAGAGCAGCAAATGCTCTGAACCACTGAGCTATTTCTCCAGCCTTTTATGTTCTTTTAGACACACACACGGAGAGCTGCATATATCTACACACAAATGCCTCTACAAACAATCTTACTACACAGAGCTCTGACTTCTACACTATTTAGTTGAGCATCATATGTAACATCATTTCATTACATCCTTAAATGTTGCTTCAGAATGTGGCTTTTAGCAGCTTCATACTAATATTCTATGGTAGAGCTGCGTTGTGTTTTATTTAACTGTTCTTTTCTTTTGGACATTTCAATTCTCTGCAATTTTTCACTGTTACAAATGGTCTGCGGTATTCTTCTCTGCCCATAAATCTAAGTGTTGCTTGAGATTGCTCCCTGGGCTGTTTCCTAGTGTTAAAATTCCTCGGTGAGAAGGTCTGAGCGACTTAAATAAGAAGTTGTCCCCAGAAAGGGTAATTTAAAGTCCCACCACAGGGCTATGAGGGAGACTCTCTCTCTCTGTCTCTCTCTCTGTCTCTCTGTCTCTCTGTCTCTCTGTCTCTGTCTCTCTGTCTCTCTGTCTCTGTCTCTCTTTCTCTCTGTCTCTGTCTCTGTCTGTCTCTCTGTCTCTCTGTCTCTGTCACACACACACACACACACACACACACACACACACACACACACACACGATGTTGGGAGGTGACCCTGCAAAGAACTGGGGAAATGTCTGTATCCTTGTTCCCACTGACAAAGAACTGGGGAAATGTCTGTATCCTTGTTCCCACTGACAGACCCCATTGCTTCTAGCTGTGCAGTTTCTGGCTAAGTCTTAGGATTGTTGTTATTATTTTTTTCAACTGGTAATTAAATCTAGGGTGGCATGTATTTGAGGCACACATGCTGCCACTGTACTACAGCCTCAGGCCCTGGCTCTGCCTTTGGTAAATTGTGTAAAGAAGAGGCGGGAGACGGTCTGATTGCTCAGGTGGCATGGCCTAGCAGAAGTCCTGTTTGACAGTGCCTGCCTCTGCAGAACACCCAATCACCGAAGGGGAAGCTCTAGGCCCATTGTTTTGTGACTTAGGAAACTTTGTCAACCAGGTTAAAACCATGATTTTTGCCGGTCAGTAGAGTCAGTTACAGGCCAGCCATGGCTACATAGTGAGACCTTTCTCAAAAGCAAACCGAACAAAACCCTGTGGTTTCTACCTGGGGAGTCATACATCAAGGGCTTGGCACTACAAGGTGCTCTTTAAAGACTAATTTTGTTCTAATGAGGGGAAATTTTAGGGTCAGATGTGCAGGTGAGGTGGGATTTTTGACTCTTATATCCAGGTGAAGTTTTCACAGGGGATGGTGAATGGAGAAAAATGGCAAAGCAGCATGCCCTAATTGAGATTTGCCTGTCTCCACAGGTCCACAGGCCCACCCTCTGCTAAGGATTAACACATTTTGGGTTTTTTTTTTTTTTGAGACAGTTTCTTTTAAAAATATGGGTTTTTATTTATGTGTGTAAGTATTTTGCCTGTGTATATGTTTGCGTGTGCACCACATGCATACCTGGTGCTCACAGAGGCCAGAAGAGGGCGCTGTGCTCCAGGAACTAGAGTTACAGGCATTTTGAGCCACCATGAGGTGCTAAGAATTAAACTCAGGTTCTCTCCAAAAGCATCAAGTGCTCCAGAAGCAGCCTGTGCCCCAGAAGCAGCCAGTGCTCCAAGACATTTCCCTAGCTCGGGGCTTCACATATTCTACATGCACCTGCACTCATACATGTACTCCTCGGCCTCAAACACAAACGGACACAGAATCAAGTGAATCTTTAAAACAACAACACCACCAACAAAAACCATGAGTGGTGGTGACCAGAGCCTCAATAGAAAATCTGCAATCTTGGCTGGAAGACTTCATGAAGCAGACACACATAATGGGAAACCCAGGAATGGGCAGAGGAGAGGAATTGGAGAAAGGAATGCCAATTTTGTTATAAATAGTACCCTGGTTTTGACAGACCTGTGAAGCATATCTGCATTGGACAAATCCTGAGCCCAGACCAAACTAGACGGGTGAGCTGAGAACGGGGCAGTTGTCTGCATGTGGTGGAGTTTACATTTTGAGTCTAAGCAAGTTGATCACCTGCTAAATGACTTACAGAACCAGTAACTACAATACTCTGTAGGGAAGTAGAAGAGAATCCAGTCTCTATATTTTTGACAGGGTTTCTCTGTGTAGCCCTGGCTATTCTGGAACTCCCTCTGCAGACCAGCCTGGCCTTGAACTCACAGCAATCTGCCTGCTTCTGCCTCCTGAGGTCAAAGGCATTCCTGGCTAGAGCAGTATTTTTAGTAGGATAATATAAAGGCAGGCATGCCCACTAAAATTAAAATACAACGAATCTTAGTCAAAATGTCAATAATAAGAAAGAAGCAAATAGAAAATTGAGATTGGAAACATATAATGTTGAAATGGAGCACTCAAGGGAGTTGACAAAGGAATGGTTCAGTGAGTTTCATAAGTCAACAGTACTTTTTACAGTATCAGCTGCTGTACCTTTATATCATTTCCCCCTTTCCCCTTCATTCTTTCTTTACACCAATCTAAGCAGATGTCTGAGTGGCCTCAGGGGACAGAAAAGATGGGATAAGGCACAAAAGAAGCGAGGCATGGTGGCACATATCTATAATCTCAGCCCTGGGAAAGACAGAAGAACTACCAGTTTGAGACCAACGGAAGCTACATAGCAAGATTTCAACTCAGAAAAAAAATCAAGGGTTGGAACCAGTGAGATGCTCAGTGGTTACTGCCCAGCCTGACTTACCTGGATTTGATCTCTGAAACCTGCAGGGTTGCAGGAGAGAACCAGCTCCTGCAAATTGTCTTCTGACCTCGCCATACATTCATACCATGCCCCTCCAATGAGTAAATGAATGCTAAAAATACTCCAGCTCATTGGTAGTATACTTGTGTAGTATGTATAAGGCCAGAGTTGGATCCTCAGCATCTCCAAATAGACAAAAGCCCAAGAAAATCTGTAAGTGCTTACTTATGGTGTCCCAGAGTCCAAGTCATTGGGTGAATTAAAGAGGTTCAGAGGGATTCTCAAATATTTAGAGTTTGAGAAGAGTGGGCTTATCTTTACATGGAGGGGTGAGGGAGAGCAAGGAGGGGGGCTGATAAGCAGAAACAGCAAAGACAAAACATGTTGCCTGGCTAAGGACGAAGGTGGGAGAGCTGTGTTGGGTCTTCCTTGGTTATCTGCTCTGGCTTGCTGGGACACCGACCACTGTGCCCACACCCATATGGAAATCTGGACCTGGGCCCTCCCTCCTCGGGTACCTCCTCTTTGGTTCCATGTTCTCTCCTGGCTGGCGCGGTGGCTGCTGCACTGGCCCAGCTGTCACTCCTCTCCAGTTTTTAAGCAGCTTCCACCACTCTCTGTTGCTGTGTTGCCCGGAAGGTGACCACTAAGGGACACGTGGCTACGAGGACCTGGTTTTTCTGATTTAGAATAGCTCCCAGACACTCCAAATCCAAGTGGGGTTCACATTGGCTTCCTCATGGAACGTATATCATTCTCTAGTACCCCATGTCAGTTTCTTGCTTTTCTGCTCTCCACTTGACCTCATAGACATGTAAGTCTACAATCCCAGCTACACAAGGAGAAGGGAGACCTAAGTTCAAGTTTGGGCTTTGACAGTTATGTGTTACTTTTGGGAAGTTGCCCCTGTCTCTGGGCTTGGTGGCTTCATTTGCACTATGAGAATGTCGGTCTGAATATCCAGCCCTCTGCAGTGGAAGCCTCCTCTCCCACACACCTTTGAGTTTACCATTTGGGGGGTGCTGCCTCTGATGAGGTTTCCTGCTGTGCAGTCCCCCCTCTTGCTCTGATTCTCTTAACTCCAGCTGCTCCTGCATCTTTAGGGAGTCTGGGATTCATTCAGGCCACCCCCTAATTCCACAGGGGGCTGCCTCTCAGATCATTCCGCTTAGCTTGTTGTTTACAAAATGCCAAGTCAATCATGTTCTTTTTCCTTTTGGGTTAATATCTGCAGTTTGCCCACATTTAAATCACATGTCTCAGCTCACCGTCCACAATAGTTCTCCTGCACCCTTAGGCTCTTGAACCATTGTTCCAAGTGGTGTGCACCTATTTTAAGAACTTAATTTGTTTGTAATGCACATATCAGCTTCACGATTTGTTTCTTGCTTGTAATTAACTTTTAAGCTAATACCATTCCCCCACCAAAGATGGAACTTAAGGCTAAGTTGGCGAGATTAGTCACACTGACTACATTCGGATCTTCTGACATCTTCCTTGAACTCAGCAAATTTGGGATGAGGAAAAGGGTATATTTTTCCTTCCATGTCCATCTGTTACCTTGCAGATCTTGGAACCAATGCATCCATTAGTGGGCATGAGTGCCAGAGTTAGAATCTGATGCCTTGCCATTTCTGTACCAAGAGAGGTAAGCCTTTTTCTCTAAACCCCTCACTTTGCAACTTAAACTGGTCTTTTCCTGAGAGTCCCTGGATGTGAAGGTGAATGAGGGGTCACAGACCAGCTGCTTCCCTAGCCCATAGCAGTCAGTGGCTGATTTCACGTTGGGGAGCACCTGTGTCCAGACATGAGTTCAGGCTGTACTGCAGAACGATTTCTGGCAGTTAGATAAATGCCTGCATTCTGCAGGAACTTGTGGAACAAGCACTGTCAGGCAGAAAGAATCATTTCCCTGGCCCCTGGCAGAAGGGTCTTAAGGCTCTTCCATTGACATATACCTGTGGTTGCATGTTAATGCCCATGCTGGCCTCCAGACTCCCTCAGTCCCTAGTCACATGCACTTGTTACACATTTCAAAGCCCACACTAGCATCCTGGCCCTTCTCACCTCCTCTTCTACCCTAAACTCCAGGTCTGCTCCAGATCATGGCTCCCTCCCCACCAGGTTCTCATTCTCCTTATGACATCACCACACAACCCCCTCCTGGCTTCTCTAGCCCTGGCCATGTCCAGTTTGTTTCTTTTTCTCTCAGCTTTGGACTTTTCCAGATGCCTCTGAATGTTCTCTCTCTCTTATCCACAATAAAAACCGTTCCCCAATCACAGAGTAGCCATCTTGGTGGTTTCTTTATTGTGTCCCTTCCTTATAGATAGTTTGCAAATCAGAAATGTCCAGTTTGTAGTCTTCAGTGATGGGGAGAAGTGTTCAAATTGGATATAGGTAGCTTTGTCTTTGTGTGTGTGTGTGTGTGTGTGTGTGTGTGTGTGTGTGCGAGAGAGAAAGACAGAGACGGAGAGAGAGGACAATCTTGGATGTTGTTCTTCAGGAACCATTCATCTTGTCTGTGGAGACAGGGTTTCTCTTTGTATAACCCAGGCCTGGCATGAACTCAGCATCTTCTTGCCTCATCCTCTTGAGTGCTAAGATGATAGGTGTGTGCAACCTCACCTGGCTCAGAGAATCTGCCAGCTACCAAACTCACACCAAAATAAGATCAGTTTTCTGGCCCAGGATCACACTGTGAGAAGTGGGTTCCAGGCTGCCAGCCTCAGGAAGCCTGGAACTGCATCTGTCTCAATTTTGATTGGTACATGGATGCTCTCAGCCATTTGGTGGCCGGATGGTTGAATGAGGGACGCTCAGAAATACAGATGACACAACCAGACTGAGCTTGTTGAAATGAGATATCTTCCTACATATTCTTCACATTAGCAAAAATGAAAAAAAATAGTAAGGATTTTATATTTTTCCCAATTTAGGAAAGGCTAGGTGCCACGTGCAGACGTTTCTCTTGCATATATAGGGTGTGTGTATGTGTGTGTGTGTGTGTGTGTGTGTGTGTGTGTGTGTGTGTGCAGGCACACATGTTTGGCTTTTGGAGAAGAATTTATAGTAACAGACTGCTCCTCACCAAGCATCCCCTTCTAAGTATAGCCTGCCTGCTTCCATGGGAAAGGCTGCAGAGAGCCTTGCAAATGGAGAATTCCTTATTCCTGTTTAAAATCTGGAGAGTTACAGCTTTCTGAAAGATCTGGCTTTCCTCATTTCTCCTGGTGTCAGATTTCAGCAGGGAGGGAGCAGATTAAGGACTTTCTTACTTCCTGGAACATTCCCCTTGGATCCCTTGATGCTTCTGTTATTATTTTAAAAAACTATGATTGTTGTTGTCTGTGTGTGTGCATGGTATGTGTGTGTGTGTGTGTGTGCACACTCCTGCTTGAGTGTGCATGCCAAGGCACATGTATGGAGATCAGAGGACAGCTTGGTAGAATTGACTTTTTCTTTCCTCTTTCATATGGGTTCTGGCATTGGAACTCAGGTTGTGTTAATTCCGAAGATGAGAGGAAAAAGATCACCAACTTAAATCATCATGGCCAAATTAATTAAAGGAAGCAATTAATTAAAACAAGCTTTTTTTTATTCATGTACATGGGCTGCCTCCCCCTAGGGTGGGTGGGGTTCTAGAGGTCAGCACCAAATGTGAAGAAACAAGGCTTATTATTATTATTTTTTTAATAGAGGATTTCCAAATGTGGGCTTTGGAGGGCAAAAAAGATGGGTTATAGGAGCAGACAAGTCACAGTACGTATGTAAGGATATGGCTCGAGGGAGGCCCTGGCTGGCTGGCCAAGGTGTCCCATGGGTGAGGGAAACATGTCAGGTAGATGTGAGGGTAGGCTGTGGATGTGGACAATCACTAACACCCCAGGCACTGCATCCATGTGGAAATGAGTTTATCTTGGGATTTGGGGGGAGGAAGAAAGATGGGGGAGTAGAGGGAGTGAGGGTGCACACCACATGGTGGGGAAGGGAGGAAGGGCAGAAGAGAGAGAAGAAGGGAGGGGTTTTTCCTTGAAAAAGGAGGCTTTTATGTTAGGACGTAGGGCGGCTCCAAGGGTGGGTTCAGAATGATAACACTAATGACTAACATGGCTGCAAGGTGGGCATAACAAGGTAGTCATATGTAGTCATATGTGATGGCTATTCTTGGTTGTCAGCTTGACTATATCTGGAATGAACTACAATCCAGAAATGGAGGATACACTTGTGATCCGGATCTTGAGGCAGGAAGACAAAACTTTAATCCAGGCCACACCTTCTACTGGAAGCCTATATAAGGACAATGGAAAAAGGAAGGGTTGGTTCTTTGCCTGCTTGGCCTCGCCTTACGAGCACATCCTTCACTGCCAATGGATCCTACTTCTTCAGGATTCCTGCATATGCAGAAGACCAGCTGAGACACCCAGCCTCTGGGACTGAGCAACTGCTAGATTCTTGGACTTTCCATTCACAACTTAGCCACTGTTGGACTGCAGCCTGGAAGCCATTCCAATAAATTCTGAGAGAGAGAGAGACAGAGAGAGAGAGAGAGAGGGAGAGGGAGAGAGGGAGGGAGAGAGGGAGGGAGGGAGGGGGAGAGAGAGAGAGAGAGAGAGAGAGAGAGAGAGAGAGAGAGAGAGATCCTTAAGTTCTGTGACTCTAGAGAACCCTGACTAATACATCATGTAACCCTTTGAAACAAAGGTAGGGTTGTAAGATGGTTATAAACAACTTGGGAAACAAAGACATGAATGCCACTCCTGGAACAGGCAATACAGAGCCATGTGCAGTTAAGGTGGACATAGGCCAAGCCTTGAGAAGCAGAGCTTTAGTCATTTACAGGAATGAACCAGTTTGTCTTTACTATGAGGTGGCTTTCAAACATAAGGTGGAGGCAGACTGGTTTCCAGTTGCCAGGCCTGTCCAGCAAGCACCGGCACACACTGAGGCATCTTACTGGCCCGCTCTTATTTTTAAATGTCTTCATTAGCATATATTGATTTTACGTAATAATGGGTTTCATTTTTAGCATTTTTAGACATGTATAATGTGTTTTCATCTCATTCACCCTTCTTATCCTTGCTTGTCCTGGCTCCTGCTTCTGGGGATCACCCTCCTCTTCCCAATTAAGCCCTCTTTTTTTTAATTAAAAAAAAAACAACTATGTTTATTTGTATGTGTGTGTGTGTGTGTGTGTGTGTGTGTGTGCATTCATGCCATGTGCACGTGTGAAAATCAAAGGATACTTTGCACTTTCATGTTTTGATCTTCATCTTGTGTTTGAGGCAGGGTCTCTCTGGTTTGCAGCTGTTGAGGCTCTGGGAGTTCTTGGCCTGCCTCCCCTCTCTCTGCAGACAGACACCCCATTGCCTCCAGCTTCACGCATTGCATTCCTCAGATCTGAGTGAAAGTTCTCAGGCTTGGGGAATCATCTCCCTGACCCAGGATGTGTTAACTTTTGATGAGGTCATGATTTTAAACACACACACACACACACACACACACACACACACACACACACAGATATACACCCACCCCAACCTACCCATCCCATACAAGTGCACACACCACATATACATACCACACACACACATACACACACACACACACACATACACCCTCAGCACATACTCACTCAATGGTTTGAAAGTGGAAGGTCCAGACATGCTACCTTTCTAAAGAAAGTGTTTTTGTTTTTGTTTTTGTTTTTTTTTTAGCTGAGGACAGAACCCAGGGCCTTGTGCTTGCTAGGCAAGCACTCTACCACTGAGCTAAATCCCCAACCCAGAAGGTATTTTTAAAGAGACAGAAGGCAAAATATTTTGAAGATAGGGCATCACCTAGCCTAAGCTGGCCTTAAACTTGGCTATGTAGGTGAGGCTGGCCTCAGACTCTTAGCTGTGCTGGATCACAAGTGTGTGCCATGAACCCTGAAGTGCAGACTAATTCCCATGGGCTTTGTTTCCTAACGAGTATGACATGACACATGCACATTTCTTCTTCCTCAAAAGGCTTTTCCATGTTCGTCCCTCAAGTCTCTTTCCATGGTAGGTACTGAGGGTCTTGCTGCTGCTGCTCATGGGATTCCTGGACCACTGTGGACCCCTGGGGTTTCCAGGCCTCTCCCTTGTGGGTGTGATTCAACATAGAGAGGAAGAGCTGAGGCAGCCTCATGGCAGCAGATACACCCCACAAACACATCTGTAGGCAGGGTTCACGCATTTATTTTTGTTGTTTTGTTTTTTGCAACAGGGTCTCACTATGTAGCTCAGGCTGGCCTGGAACTCCCAGAGATCGTCCTGCCTTTGTCTCCTGAGTGCTTTGCTAAAAGTTATTTGTGTTACCAAGTGGGTTTCAGAGGTGTCCCCTGGGGGAGGGTTGCTTACCCAGCATGCACTAACACATGCAAGTCACAGAACATACTGTAAGTCAGAGGTTCTTGCCTTTTGCCTTTGAGGCAAGGTCTCTCTTGTTTTTGCTGTGAACTTCAGGTCGTTACCCTGTCTCTGCCTCCCTCTCCCTTCAGGAAGGAGCACTGGAGTTACAGATTCGAGCCACTGAATCGGGTTATTTAACATGGGTCCTGGGGACTGCACTCAGGCTGTGTCAGGCTTGCTTGGCAAGAGCGTTTGCCTGCTGAGCCATCTCCCTGGCTAGTGACTGTCTTAGCTATCATGCCCCACTGACCCTGTTCAAAGGCAGATCAGAGTCCAAAGGTCTTCACTAAAGCCATGGCTCCTTCCCGTAAGCACTTGGATGAGTCCAATGCTGTTGGTCTCGAGTTCTGCTGAGCTTTTGGATCTCACCCGAAACAGCACCCCGACTCACAGAGAAAGCTTAACAACCCACCGCCCCGGCCTCAGACTAGGTGCTCTGACTTAATTGCAGTTGACTGGGCATTGTGAGTTGTAAAAGCTTCTTGGCAACACTTGAGTGTGTAGCAGGGCAGAGGACACGGCACTAGTGATTTTCTAAGGTTTTATCTGTCCTGGAAAACCCCCACCCCAGGACCCCAACCCAGTTGCAGACCAGCTCATCCTTCTTGGTCAAGGAAGAGCAGACTTGAAGACTTTGGTCCCCCTTTAACTCTGGCCTGTCCTTAGCCAGCTGGTTGGACCTGAGGTCCTCTGGTACCAGGCAGTGGGAAACAGGAAGGCATTGGCTAAATCTGTCAGGGCACTAGGAGAAGAGGAACAGAGGTCTCCCCTGGAGGCCCATAGACACAGCTGCTCTTTACTGAAGGTTTCATCTGCTCAGAAGAAAATAGCCCCCACATTGCTGAGGAGGCTGCCTGGGGTTCCCTTCCTGCTGGGTAAACGTAGACAACCAGGCCAGGCAGGTTGGCAGCCATGGAATGCTCTGTAAGGAAAGGTTTGTCAGACTGACCTGGGTCTTCTCAACCCATCATCATAGACCCATCGTGATAAAATTTGGAATGACCAGATGACTTCTCTGGCGATGTTGTAACAAATTGCCATAATTGGAGGAGCTTAAGGAAAAAACGTTGGCAGGTGTAGAGATAGCCCAGACTGACTTTTAGGTCAGCCTCATCTACACCAGAGCTTTGGGCAACAAAGGCTCCATAGTGAGACCTTGTCTCAAAGGGGGAAAAAAGAAACCCAGATGTGTTACCCTAAATTCTGTAGGGTGAAAGCTGGACTCAGGTCTTAGTGGGGCTGGAATCGAGCTGTTGCTCTTTCCCAGAGACCTGAGAGGAGAACCCACTTTCTAGCCCCTTTTAGCCTCTAGCGGCTCCCTGCAGAGATGGTCAGAGGTGAAAGGGGCCAATGCTGGCCTCCGGGTGTATGGGCAGCATGGCTTCCTATGTTTCCCTTTGTTCCTTGTCTCTCTAGACAGCTGTCTGGTCAAATCCTGGCAGTGACTCCTTGGCTAGAGGCCATCTCCCTGTCTCTTTCACCTTAGTTTCCTCTGAGAGGCTCTGCCTTTCTTACGGAAGTGCTGGAGGGGTCTGTAAATAGTTCCCTGAGGTGCTTGGGTGGAGAAACTCACTATAAATACCAGACATTTATAATTAGCCTTCCTGGCGGCTGAGCTCCGCATGTGGAGGAGTCACACACTTGCAGGGTAGAAAGTCAAGACTCAGGGACTCTGGCAGGAGCTGCCTTCTAGGCTAGAGGTGAGAGGTGACCCCATGGGGACACAAGTACAGCAGGGGTGAGGCCATCTTGCTGCAGCCTCAGAGTGAGCAGTGGGGGCTGCCAGGGTTCCCAGTCTATGGCTCCTTGCTGGTGAGACCTCTACCAAGGAGTGTGACGCCCTGAGCCTCCATGTCTAGGGCTACAGGGTGGTGTCATGTGCTGGAAGAGACACATGGGAGCTATGAGATAGATTAGTGGCAAGCAGGTGTGGTGAGCACATTTGTAACCCAGACACTTGAGGTGGAAGCAGGAAGATCAGGAGTTTGAGGCCAGCCGGGGACAAATGAGATCATGTCTTTAAAAAGGGGGGAGGGTAGGTGGGATAGGGTTATGACTCAGTTTGTAAATTGTGTAAACATGAGGATCTGAGTTCAGATCCCCAAAACCCATGTAAAAAGCAAGTCTCACCTGTGATCTCAGCTCTGAGGGGGCAGAGATAGGAGCCTGGACCTTGTTGGACAGGTAGTCTAGAAGAATTGGATTGTCAAATTATAGGTTCAGTGAGAGACCCTGTCTTTAAAATAACAAAAAATAAGGAGAGACACTGGATATTGACCTCTGCCCCCCCTCTCATACACACACACACACACACACACACACACACACACACACACACACACACACACACACACACACACACACACACACACACGAGAGAGAGAGAGAGAGAGAGAGAGAGAGAGAGAGAGAGAGAGAGAGAGAGAGAGATTGATGGCTGTCATGCTTTTTGCATGGACTCTGGCTTTTCGTGGGACTGTCCTCTGTGTCACTGAGCGGTCTTGAACTTCCAGAAGACAGGGATCCATCTGCACTTTGAGAACCCTTCCCACACAGAACAGATTCAACTCTATTTAGGACAGAAGCAGTCAGACAATACTTTGGTATAGAAAAGTGGGTAACCATCCCCACAATCTTGGAGAGTAGTGTCTGGAATGGAGACCCTTGTGATCACACAATCTTCTGCCCCCTAAAGTGTGTCTGGTCCACACCACTGGCCTGCTCCCAGTATACATCTTGCATAGTGCTGCCAGAAGAAACTCTTCATCCGCAGATGCTGTCTGATTCTGAACTGAACTGAATGCGGAAGCTGGCTAAGGTGGCTCCCGTGGCCTACCTGCTGGGAAGTCTTGCTGGGAAGCATTAAGGTCCTGGTATTGGGACGTGGGAACTCTTATTTCCTTTCTGTGCACAGCTGAGCAGATATCCTCTACATGTTTTTAAAAATAAGCCACCAAGCCCATTAGTGCCTCTGATGCGTGCATAGGTGCGTAGATGTGGGGCCACCCACTGGATCACAGAAAGCCTGCCAGTGGCAAGACCTCAGAGAAAACTGACTGTGCCTTTCCCTGTCAGCCTCCAAGCAGGAGTAGGGCGTCGGGAGCCCTCCCCCATCCATGCTGGAATTTTTGACTGGCTTGACCTCATGAAGGTCATGTGCAGGTAAACATGTTATATCCAGAAGACAACATTTCATGGTATCCCATCCTCCAGCTCCTACATTCTCTCTGCTCCCTCTCCCATGATGGCCCCAAGCCTCGGGGTGGGTATGATACAGACATCCCACCTATGGCTGAGCAACCACAGCTGCTTATTCTTTGCAAATGTCACCTGACATGGGAGTCAGATGGACCTGTCTTACTTGAAGCTTGTTAGAGGCTTCTGTTGGTAGCAGAGCTTTCTACATCCCACTGTTGGCGCCTGACCCTTGTGACCCTCTTCTGAGCTGGGACTCAATTCTCTGTTACAGTGGTGACTGTGAGAGCATGGCCTGCCATGTTTCTTGGATGTAGCTCAAGCTTGATCATCCTGTGCAAAAGTCAAGTCCAGAAGTGATGGGCTGACCACGCAGAGAGTGACCATCAGCCAATGGAAGGGCAAACTGGACAGATGCAGTGCGGCTTCCTCCTCGGAGTGGAAGATGCTGGGCAGCTTCCTGAGATTCTCTGGGGATTCCTAGCACCATTGTGCCCCTCTCTCAGTCCTGTGGTAGTCCCAGTAACGAACGCATCCCCTGACCCATTCCCTCCCCTTTGTTCTCTCTTCCAGAAATAACCTCTCAAATGATTACTGCACCCAAATTCTTGTCTCAGACTCTGCTTTTGGAAAACCCAATCCACCTGGAGCCAGATCCAAACTCCTTGCGTAGTTTCAGGGCTTTGAATGATACTCTTCCACTGTCCCAGCCTTCCCAGTCACTGCTCTCCACCATGCCTGCCATCTTCAGCCACACCTGCCTCTGGTCAGTTCTGCTCCTGTGCCCAGCTCTCCCTCCCTCTGGACGTTCCCTTGGACTAGAAGGCCCCCCGCCTTGCCATCATGCTACAGTCTCAGCTTCAATGTCAGTCTCTTAAAGAATGTCACTGCTTTCGGAATTGTCTTAGTGATAGATGTGGGAGGGCCCAGTCCACTGTAGGTGGGGCCACCTGTGGGCTGGTGGCCCTTCCTGGGTTCTATAAGGAAGCAGAGCATGAACAAGCCATGGGGAACAAGCCAGTAAGCAGCACCCCTCCATGGCCTCTGCATCAGCTCCTGCCTCCAGGCCCCTGCCCTGCTTGAGTTCCTGTCCTGACTTCCTATGATAATGAACTATGATGTGGAAGAGTAAGCTGAATAAACCCTTTCCTCCTGGACTTTTTTCTGGTCATGGTGTTTCATCATAGCAACAGTAACACTAACAAGGACGGAAATTGGTACCAGGATTGTGGGATATTGCTGTGATAGATCTGACCATGCTTTTTTGGGAGGATTGTTGAAGGACTTTGGAACTTTGGGCTGGACAAGCCATTGAGTATTTAAACCTTGGTGAGCTGTTCCGTGGGAGCTTGGAAAATAAGAGTGTAAGAGAAACACAGAGGTTCCAGAGGGAAATTTGAGAGTCACTTGAAGACTCTACTTGGGTCATCGCATATTTTGAATTTAAAATAGGGGCTGAAGACTGGGCTGTGATTAACAAGAGACTAGCACCAATGAAGTGAAACCTTTGCTTTACCAGGCTAACTGATGCTGGTTAGCTGGAGCTGAGAAAGAGCGGTAACTAAGAAGGGACCAGCACCATTGAGGGGAAATCTTCTGGGAAGTGTTTCTTCGGGATCACATGTAGAAACTGTGTTCCAGAAGTGGCTGAGATTTTACATTCTGTTGGCAGCCGAACTTGGTAGTGTAAGAGTCACCCAGGTGGTGCTGGTTTTGAAGGCATGAAGGGGTCATGGAGGGCAGCTGAGTCTTGGCAGTAGCAAGGCTAGAGTTCATGAAGAGAGCCCAGAAGAGGCTACTGGTGAAAGTGCAGCCCAGTTGCAACAAGAGACCCTGGTAGTTTGAAGATGCAGTACCATGTGGTGACTGTTAAGGAGAGCAGCGGCCATGGAGTAGAGCTGGCCTGATTTTAGGAGATAATCTGTGTGTGCTGCAGAGGGTGGCACTGGAGAAGTGACCCAGGCCCTTTGGAGGAGCCTAGAAGGTCATGAGTGGATTCCAGACTTTGGACACTGATTTTTTTTTTGGTGCACTGTTCCCAGAGGTGCTGCAATACCAGGTCGATGTGTGGATGGAACAAGCTCCTATTCCAACTCCTAGTTCCAAAAATCCATTTAATATATTGTCCTCGGATAGAGGACATATCAGATATTAAACTGATAAGAACAGATACCACACTTGATCTTAGCCAAAAGGCTGAGAAACAATGAGTTTTGCTTTTTGAATTATGACTATGTCCTGGTTCATCTCTCTTGAAGTATTTAACTTATTTTTTATTTTATGGGAGTCCACAGTTGAGAGACTTGGGATTTTCTAAAGGGACTTTTAACTTAAATGTTTGGATTTTTAAATAGTGGGAGTTTTAAAACTTGGACTATTTTATATTTTATTCATATTAATGTGTGATCTTGGGAATGCACAAGAATGGTTATGGCTTGATAGTGGTATGTTTGTGTGTCGAGTTGACGGGGTCAGTTGTGCTGGATAACTTTAAAGTCAATGTGACAGCCATAGCTATCTGAGAGGAAGGGACCTCAACTGAGAAAATGTCTCCATAATATTCGGCTGTAAACAAGCCTATAGGGCATTTTCTTAATTAGTGACTCGTGTGGAGGGCCCAGCCCATTGTGGGTGGGCCACCCCTGGGCTGGTGGTCCTTGGTTCTATAAGAGAGCAGGCAGAGCAAGCTATGAGAGCAAGCCAGTAAGCAGCACTGCTCCATGGGTTCTGCATCAGCTCCTGGCCTGTTTTGATTCCTACCCTGACTTCCTTCAGTAATGAACAGCAATATGGAAGTGTGAGCCAAATCAACCCTCCTCCTCCCAAGTTCCTTTTGTTGTGGAGTTTCATCACAGTGATAGGAACCTAACTAGGACAGTCTACATGTGTGTTTGTGTGTCATGTGTGTGCAGTGCTGAGTGTCCAGAGGAGAGAGCATCAGATTGCCCTGGAGCTGAACTTTCAGACGCTGTGAGCTGCCACGTGGGTCCTGGGAATGGAACCTGCATCTTCTGCAAGAATAACAAGTGTTCCTAACTGCCGAGCCATCTCTCCAACCTGCTCTCTTATTTTAGTTAATTAATTAATTAAGTTTTTTGAGACAAGGTCTTACTAAAGTTAGAACTTGCCACCAGGGCTAGGCTTTTTGGCTAGCAAACTCCACGAGACCTCGTCTCGACCTCCCAGAGCTGAGATTTGAGCAGTTTGCTACCATGCCCAGATTTTTATGTGGGTGCTGTGGATCCATAGCTGCAGAGACCCAACCAGAAAGGCTAAGGTGCCCATAGTCACCAAGAAGTTAGGGTTAAAGTCAACCTCAATTGTTACCCATTACCTTTGAGTCGTGTGTGTGTGTGTGTGTGTGTGTGTGTGTGTGTGTGTGCACAATACTGAATAAACCATTATGTATTCTCCTCAATATTACAGTATAAGCATTAATTGATAATTTTATGGAAGACTCCATTTTCTCGTTTGTAAAATGGGAATTACGATAGTAATACTGATGTTGATAAAGCCAGTACATCGACCTACATTACAAGGTTATTGTGGGGATTAAATAAGATAAAAAGCACGTAAAAGCTTTTAGCTCAGTGTGTGGTATATTCTGAGAAGCAAAAATTATTATTATAATAAAATTCCTTGAAGTTGCAAATGGCTGTAGAGTACCATATTGAGTAAATGTATCATTATTCATGGAACTATTTATTGAGTCTACAGGGAATGTTTACATAGCTAGGTATCTTGGGCTGGGGGTGTAGCTCAGTTGCCAGAGAGCTTGCCTAGCATACCCAAAGCTCTGTGTACCAGCACTGCATAAACCAGGTGCTGTGGTGCATGCCTGAAATCCCAGCACTCAAGAAGTGGAGGCAGGAGGATCAGAAGTTCAAGGTCATTCTCAGGTACAATGTGAGCCTGAGGTCAGCAGGGGCTACTTGAAAATCTGTTTCAAAATAAACAAAATTAAGTAAGCAATTGTAGGAGTCTTAGTTCTCAAGTCTGTGTTTTTCTTATACAGGCTTATCTTACCGTCTAGAAATGTAAAATGTCAATGCAGAAGTTTCTAGAACCCACACACCTGCTTTACAATAATAACTGCACTGAAAATAAAGTTGGGGGCTGATATAGATATAATTGGATGAACAGGTAGATTAATGAACTTACTTCTAAAGAGCAACAACTTGTTTAAAATGTTTTACATTGGTATAGATTTTACTCGATTGATACAAACTTAAAGTTAATTTTGTTATACTGTATGTATATTTCTACTCGTGTTTAAGGTATTATGTTTGTATAGCTCATTTTAAATTGTAATGGATAATTAAAAATAGATTAATAATTTGTCATCTATGATAATCATACTCGTAGCCATGTTAGTTAAGTCTTCTAGATATACATAGAGATATTTCAGATAGATAGGTAATCTTCAAATACTTCAAAGACCTACAGAATAGGGCATTTAAAATATTTTTAAAATTTAGACTTTCTGGACAGTGAGACATGTCTGTTCCTGACAGCACCAATTTACTTCAGAGAGGAAGATGGGCATTGAAGACACTTCATATGGAGTTTATCTTCACCTTGGCAAAAATAGCCATTTGGGCAAGAAACTGTTCTTGCCTGGACTGCTTGATCAACTGGACATACAGGACCCAAAGAAAGGTGACCACTGAACTTTACTTGACAAAATGTTCCTTCAGGTTCCTGCTTTGCAGAGGAAACTGCCAGACATTCTACAGGACACTGAAAAAAGTGACCAAGAGACTCTAGCCCTGTGGGCTGAAGACAAATGCCCCAACTTTACAAAGGAACATTAGGTGACTGTCCAGGCTGCCAGCTGTTTCTTTCTACCCTGCAAGACTCCCGAAAGTTGCTTGCATCCTTCTCCTGGTTCTCAGGTAATATTATATCCTTCTGAGGTCTTTGATGTGTTTGAAGACTAGATAGTTATAATTTTCTCAGTTATGACAAAAGATAAATTAGATATAAAACCTTGGACTCACAAATATAGATAGGATATCTTCTTTAACATTGTAACTGTAATTCTTGCTTTATAATTGTTTTGTTATATGTAATTTTACTATGTAAAAGTTAAAACCTTCCTTTAAAAAAAAAAAAAAGAAAAGGGGAAGTGCTGTGGATATCGCTCTGTGTAAATAAAGTTCTGATTGGCCAGTGGCCAGGCAGGAAGTATAGGCAGGACAAGAGAGAAGAGAATTCTGGGAAGTGGAAGGCTAGGGGAGGAGAGACGCTGCCAGCCACCTCCAGGACAGAAAAGACATAAGGTACTGGTAAGCCACGAGCCACGTGGCAAAGTATAGACTAACAGAAATGGGTTAATTTAAGATAGAAGAAGTAGATAACAAGAAGCCTGCCATGGCCATACAGTTTGTAAGTAATATAAGTCTTTGTGTGCTTACTTGGTTGGGTCTGAGTGACTGTGGGACTGGCGGGTGAGAGAGATTTGTCCTGACTATGGGCCAGGCAGGAAAACTCTAACTACAGGGGGTGGGGCTCCCAGCCCCACGTGACTGGGAGATGTGAAATTGGGTGGGTCACTGCACAGACTTTGTTGCCAGATCTTGAGCAGAGATAGGGTCAAGTAGTTGGGAGGGAGGTCAAACTTGATCAAAGATGACATTCTGGACCAGAAACTGAGATGGACATCACTAGGCACATGGCCTATTGTGAAGTACAGCAGGCAGAGTGAATCTCAGAATAAGGAGGGAGCCAATAGAAGGTGTGTTAAAAAGTGTGGAAACTGGCTCTTTGTGCTCTGGAGACCACGAAGATCTACTAGAACAGGCTCCCATTGTCTCCTCCATGGGAGGGGAGTCTGGCTCGTACCCATTGATGGGTGAAGGTTGCCTACTGTGCAACTCTACAGTCCCAGGCTGCTCTGGGCATGGAGACTCAGCAATGGGATCACACAGTTCTGGGGAATATCCTGAAGGAGAAATGTGGAAGGACAGAAGGTCTGAGAAGGAACTGTGGTTATGATGCTGACTGACTCAGCACACACCTGCAGCCGACAAGGAAGGTTGACTGAGAGTGGCCAGGGGATGTGGCTCATAAATGGGACACTCAAGCTGCAGAGCCCAATCTCACAGTCTCACGGCTTCCCTGAACTCCAAAGTTTGAGAATCTTCCTCGCTTCACTTTCTTCCTGCTTCCTCTTCTGCAAAGCTAAAAGGAGGTGCAAAGCAGCTGCCCACGGCCAGAGGGAAACGCTCAGAAAGCTACAGATTCTTGGCAGCCCAGACCATCAGGTTCCTTTTGGGCTAGACAATGCTCTCAGGGGGCCTTTCTCCTTCTCTCACTCCTTTCCACCCTCAGTACTCATCTTCGTTCACTAGCCTGCACCAGTGGTAGCCCTGGATGTGACTAGGTTCTTTACTGCATTGGGTGGTCCAAATTTGAACACCCTTTATGTATGGTATGAATGTATGGTATGTATGTATGTATGTATGTATGTATATATGTATGTATAGGTATATATGCATACAGGTATGGATGCATGCGTGCATGTGTATGCTACTGCGTGTGTTCACTTGTGTGTTAAGGTCAGAGGTCAACCTTGAAGGTCTTTCCTTCCTTAGGAGTTTCTCACCTTATTTTTTTTTTTGAGATAGGATCTCCCACTGGGACCTGGGGTTCATCAATTAAGGTAGATTGTCTGGCCAGGGGATCTTGCCTCTACCTCCCCTGCACTAGGATCACAGACATATGCCACCAGGCCCAGCTTTTTATGTGGGTGTTGGGGATTGAGTTCTGGTCCTCATGCTTGCAAGGCAAGCACGTCACTAACTGAGGCATCTCCCCAACTTCTAGGCCTGCAGTCTCATTTAATCAGAGCAGCAGCTGACGTTTGCTGGAAAGTAGGCTCTGAGAGACGTACCCACCTTGTCTTGTGGATTCTGATAGCTTTCCTCTGTTCTTGTTCTCCTAACACATGGTTCTACAAGGAGATAGAGATCCAGGCTGCTCCATTTTCTAGAACTGGGCTTCAAGCCCTGGGACACCATGTGTCCCCACTCTATGAGCAGGTACCTACTCATCTGTGCTTCCTGCACAGATGCTCAAGGGGCCACCTTCAGTGTCTTGTCATTTCAGTGAAGAAGGTACTTGGACATCTTACTGTTCTGCGTGGTATGAAGGAGGTGCCAGCTCTAAGGCTTAGGAAAATGGCAAAGTTACTGTTGTGCCCTGACTAACCACTGGCAGCTGTCTTCTCTGTCCCCACTGAGCAGACGGTGAGCCTGGAACCAGAGCAGTGGAGGTTTCTCCAAAGCACGAAGTGTGAGCAGCAGGGTTGGAACTCAAGCTATTGGATTGCCAAGCTTGGGAAATTCCCCACTAATATTTATGGGGTGCTGTCTTTAGGGTGGCCAGGAACATGGGTCAAAATGGTTTGCTGGTTTATTTCCCTCTATTTCTTTGTTTGAGGCAAGGTCTCCTGTAGTTCAGGCTGGTTTCAAGCTTACTATGTAGCCAAGCATGACTTTGAACTCCTCATCTGCCTGCCTCATTCATGAGATCTGGAATCAGAGGCATGTGCCTCCATGCCTGGTTTGTGTGGTGCTGAGGATGGAATCCAGGCATCAGGCATACTAGGCAAGCACTCTACCAACTGACCCATGTGCCCTGGCCCCAGCTGGCTTATTGATCTTGAAGTGTGTGCTCTAATTCAGCCATGCATCAGGGAGTACTGCTCCCATCTTTCTGCTGGGCACAGGGGCCAAGAGGGCACTATGGTCACAAGGTTGTGAAATGATAGGGCCAGAGGCCCTTTGAGCCACATGTAACTAGCATACTCTTTAGAAGGAAACGTTGACAGCATCCTGGCCCACCATGAGCTCACTTCCCTTGGCTTCCAGCCTCAGACTTGACTGTAGTTGCTTTTAGAGTGGGGAAACTGAGGCCAAGAGAAACAGCCAGTAGTCTAAGACCCCTCCACTGCTTGTGGTACCTCAGGGACAGACCCTCTGCCCCTTGATGCTCTGCAACATGCTCATATGAGGCTGCCCATCTACATCAAGTCAGGCACTTCAGGGAGATTCCTGGACCCATGCTCCTCTCCACCCCCAGCCATGGCTGTAGTCTACTTCCTTTCAATCTCCAGCTCTGTGACTAAGAGAACCCCTGAGGCCCCATTTCTGTGAGGCTCCATTTCTGCCAGCCCCCAGCCACCCCCTCACCTTGGGAGCCCCCAGGCTTGTGAGCCATGGTTCCTAAGACAAGCAGGTCCGTGGGTGGGGCATGTGGGATAATTATAATCTTGGATAGCTTGACTCTGAGGCTGAGAGGCACGGAGGCAGTTCCTCCTGCAGGCTTAGGGAGTTGAGTCTGAGTCAGAAACCAACTTCCCCAGCACCCCCCTCCCCCCGAGGGTCTGGACCAGTGGTCTCTCTCATCTTGTCAGTCTACCCTCAGGTCTGACAGCTTCTTCATGCTTTGCAAGCCATTCTGACATGCTGACTATGTACTTATGTATGCATCTGCTAACGTATGTACATAAGAGAGCCTGGGGATGCGGATGGGGTAGGGCAGGCGTGCATGGCCAGAGTGGATAGCAGCCCATCCTGCCAGCCAAGCTCTAACTTGGTGCCACTGTTTTAGCTGAAGCAGTCTTTCCCATGCCCTTGGAACATCCTGTGCTTTCCTTTTCTCATCTGAGAGGTGAGTGTGATAAACATCCTCTTGTAAGACAAAGGAGGGAATGTAGGCCCCAGTGAACTTCACTCACATGAAGCATGTTAGGCAAGTGTTGGTTGTTGCAGTTGTGGTTACCGTTTTAAAGCTGTTAAAGCGATGCAGGGGAGACTGCTCTGGAAGCGCTCACCTACTACTGTGGGCAGCAAGGCATTTCATCCCCTATGGCAATGCCTGGTCGACAGAAACTGCTTAGAGAGTTATATCAGGAAAGAGGAAGCTAGGCCCTGTCATCCTGGCCATTAGGAAGTCTGAGGCAGGAGGATTGCAAATTAAGGGCTGCCTGGGCTATGAAGTCAGTTCAAGTCTAGCCTGCATAATTTTGTGACTTTTTGTATCAAAGTGAAAATGTAAAGGAAGGCTGGAGAATATACTTGAGTGGTAGAGCACTTGCCTAGCATGTTCCAGATACTAGATCCAATCCTTGATGCTTCAAAGAAGGAAAGAAAGAAGGAGAAAGGAAGGAAGAAGGGAGAAAGGAAAAAGAGGAGAAGGAACAAGCAAAGATGTGTTTATTGATTCTGAGCTTTCACCTAGACTTACAAGAAAAAGATCAGTACTCAGTTGTATCAGGTTCTGGAGGAGAGATAGGGGACACCTGTCGTCTCCTGTCACAGAGACAAGTTAACCTTAGAGTGGAAACAAGGTGGAAGGGCAGGGTGGTAATGATGGAGATGGTGAACTCTGAGCTTCTCAGGCACCCAGGCGCATGCTGCGGGGGCCAGGACTGTCTTGTGGGCATCTCTTATCATCCAGAGGATGAGTATGGTCACTTCCAGAGTGCTGGAAACTTTCTGGAAGTTGCAATTTGTGTCCTGACTCTGGTACCTCAGGCTCTGCAGCCCTGGGCAGGCAGAGCCCAGACCTCAGTTTCCCCATCTGTTCTCATTTGCTTTCTATTGCTGTGATAAGCACCATGATGAAAAGCAACTTGGGGAGTGAAGGGGGTATTTCATCTTACAGCTTGTAGTCCATTGTCCAGGAAAGACAGGGCAGGAACTCAAGGCAGGAACTGAAGCAGGTGCCGTGGGGAAGTGCTGCTTACTGGCTTGTTTCTTGTGGTTTTCTCAGCCTGCTTTCTTATAGCATCCAGGATGACCATCTGTCCAGGGGTGGCACAGCCCACCGTAAGCTGGGCCTCCCACATCAATCATTAATCAGGTATGCCCTCAGGCCAGTCTGACAGAGGCATTTTCTCAATTGAGGTTTCCCTTTTCTAGACGACTCTACCTTCTGTCAAGCTGACAAAAAACAAAACAAAACAACAACAAAATCACCACACCACAGGAACCCTCCTACCGCCCTGAATTGGGGTGAGATTTCAATGAATTTGTAAGTATGGAGCATTAGATTCCACACAGGAAGCAGAGAACAGAAGGACAGGCAATCTGCGACATGAGAGAAAACGTTTGTGGAGTTTGCAACTGCTTCTCTGTGTTCTCTGGTCCTGAAAGTCTTGGGTTGAAAATTGAAGATGTACTGTCACATCTTCACAAGTTGTGTCACATAAACACAACTATTTATGCTTCTTCATTTGCTTTGTGTCAGACATTAGAAAAATGTTAAAGTATTTTTACTAGTTATTAAAGTATATTACTATAAACCTAAGGATTATTAAAGTATATGGAAAGATGAGTGTGTTATAAGCAAGTAATATGTCATTTTATTTATTTATTCATTTACTTGATAAGATCTCATGTAGCCAAGGCTGGCCTTATTAGCCTTGAACTCACTATGTAGCTGAGGATGGTCTTGAACGTCTGATCTCCCTGTTTCCACCTCCAGAGTGTTGGGATTATAGGCATCCATCACCCTGCCTGGTATAAGTGATTCTGGGGATCAAGTCCAGTACTTTGTGCTTGCTACAAGCACTCTACCAACTGAGTCACATTCCCAGATAACATGTCATTTTATATAAGACTCTTGAGCATCTGCAGACTTGGGCACCTTTGGGAGGTACTGGGACAAATTTCCTAGGTCACCAAGGAATGATTGTATTTGATAAGGGAACAAAGTATGTATAATATATAAAACTCCAAGTAACTTGATTTAAAAAATAGCTAACAGTATTTGATAAGTTAGTCACTATTACTAATTATTAAAGAAATTAGAATCAAGTCAATAATATCTCCTTACATATGCTGATAGCATGCAGACCTTTATCTCTATCTGACTGTATAAACTATCCATTTTATCTGTCATTTGTCTGCCTGCCTATCTATTCATCCATCCATTATCTAGCTGTCTTCTGTCTGTCTGTCTGCCTATCATCTATTAGCATTTGGGAAATTGAGGCAGGAGAATCACGAACTTGAGGCCAGCCTAGATGCATAATGAGTTCCTGTCTCAAAAACAAAAACAATGAAAAACAAAACAAAGACAACCCCCACAACAAACCCAGAAAAAAAGCAGTCACCAGTGGGAATGTGGAAGAGATAAAAATCCTGGAGCACTGTTGATAGAATTGTAAACTGATTCAAGTGCTATTGAAAACAGTATAGAAATTCTGCAAAAATTACTAATACATGTTCGTTTTCTCTAGCAATCTCACACTCACATTCGCCATGTAAACAGCCCAAGGAACCTGGGCTGGTGAATGTGAGGGATCGCATTTGCTGCAGAAGCCTACAATATGAGTTCTGTCCATGGATCCCATCATGAAAGGAGAGAATTGACATATGAAAGTTGTCCTCTGACCTCCTCACTCATGCCATGGCAGGCATATGCCTGCAACATATTACACACACACACACACACACACACACACACACACACACACACACACACACACACACTGTAGTTAGAGTTTTCCTACCTGGCCCAGAGTCAGGACAAATCTCTCTCACCTGCCAGGCCCATAGACGCTCAGACCCAACCAAGTAAACATACAGAGATTTACATTGCTTACAAAGTATATGGCTGTGGCAGGCTTCTTGTTATCTAGTTCTTCTATCTTAAATTAATCTATTTCTATTAGTCTATACTTTGCCACATGGCTTGTGGCTTACCTATACCTTACATCTTCCTTGTCATGGCGGTGGCTGGCAGTGTCTCTCTCTTGCCTTCTACCTCCCAGAATTCTCTTCTCTCTTGTCCCACCTATACTTCCTATCTGGCCACTGGCCAAACAGCATTTTATTTATACAGAGTGACATCCACAGTGCACACACACACACACACACACACACACACACACACTAATAATAATAATAATAATAATAATAATAATAACAATAATAATAATAAATAGAAATATTTTTACATGGATGTTCCCTGCAGGTTTATTTACAGTAGTTAAAAGATAGAAAAAACCTGAATGTCCACCAAGAGGTGAATGGATAGAGTATGATAGATACTGCAGTGGGATGCTATTCTGCTTCTAAAAAGAAGAGATTCCTATCATGCTACAACATGGATAATCCTTGAAGCCATTGTACCAAGTGAGATGAGCCAGTCACCAAAGACAAATACTGCATAAATATACTTACAGGAGTGATAAAAAATGGTCAAGCTCATAGAAACAGTGAGTAGATGGAGCCAGGCATGGTGGTACATGTCTGTAATTTCAGCACTTAGGAACTGAGGCAGGGGGATCAGCAGAATAAGGCCTCGTCTCAAATAACAAGTTATTGGTGCTGGAGAGGGATGGAAGAGGAGCCAAGCGACACGTGACAGTGTTCTTAGAGGAAGGTTCTAGATGTGCACATGGACTTCTGGCGATAGGCATACCGTTATGACCATGGTGCTGACCATCTGCCAATGATCACAGTGGTAAATTCTGTCAGTACCAGCCAGGCTTCTTGGCACTGGACACATTCTTGAGAGCAACACACTATTTAGAAAGAAGACTCGTCCATCATGGTAAGGAGAGTGTGACAGGGTGGAGCAGGAAACCAGAGTGGGAGAGAGTGACGGGGCTCTTTGCCTGCAGTGCTATCCTATCCCTCTGGTCCCCAACAGTGGGGCACACCCACACATCCTCAGGGCGGTTCCTTTCCCCTTAGCTGCTCCTCCCTAAGAGGCCCTGACAGACACCCCAGAGTGACTTTACTAATTTCCTAGATGCTGCTCAAGTCCATCAACTTGACAAGCATAGTTAACTGTCATATATCATAGTTAAAAGAAAAAATCAGAACAGTGTCAGCCACACAATAAGCACTCAAAACCTGGAAGTGAATATTTAATTTGCCTTAAAGAGCTAGGAGGTGGGGAGGGATTTCCCCTTACAGTCCATTCTCAGCCAAATGGTTCTACTCTGCGGGGGAGATGGGAAGCAATCAAGGATTAGTTGGGACAAAGTGTTTAAAAAATAGCAGATTACATGCAAAGAGCTTACTAGTCAAATGATTGGTGAATGCCCGAGTTGTGGTGAGACACACAGTATGTAAAACATGATGAAAAAGATTCATGTGAGACCAGAAACAGGTCTGGAATTTGGACACTTTGGACTTGACAATGATTGTTCCCAGTTGTGAACATGTCTGTTAAGATGCTTGAGACAAGTCAATGGGCTAGTTAAGCAGAAAGGGAGTTTGCTCAGAGGACTTTGAGAAGCTATGGTTCTCAGGGAGCACCTCAGCTTTCAGGTGCATCCTTAGAACTTAGACACCTCTCATCTCATGGAACGGAGAACTCTAGCTTGCACAGAGCCTGTTCAAAGAAGCCGACCCTGCAAACTTGTAACCGCCATGATTCTTGGATATGGTTAGCTCAGCTCTTCACACTTGATAGAGTTCCAAGAATGATAATTCTTAAAACTACTTGCTAACAGTCCCAGATAATGTACAAATGAGTTCTTTTAAACTTGGAGTCATCTTTAAGTCTGAGGAACTCACAGGTGGGTAGCTTTGCAGTCTAGTTTGTGGTGGCCCCTTGTTGTAGAATATTATTTTAACTGGGCAAAGATGTGTTACATTTGTTTATGCTGTAGAATATTACTTTAATTGTGTAAAGGTGTTTTACTTTTGTTTTTACAACATATGTTTAATTATGTAAAGATGTGTTGCATCTATTTCGCCTTGCCTGCCTAAGGCATCTATCTGATTGGTCTAATAAAAAACTGACCAGCCACCGGGCAGCGGTGGTGCACGCCTTTAATCCCAGCACTCAGGAGGAAGAGCCAGGCAGATTTCTGTGAGTTCGAGGCCAGCCTGGGCTACCAGGTGAGTTCCAGGAAAGGCGCAAAGCTACACAGAGAATCCCTGTCTCAAAAAACAAACAAACAAACAAAAAAGCTGACCAGCCAATAGCTAGGCAGGAGAGAGATAGGCGGGCTGCCAGGCAGAGAGAATAAATAGGAGGCGAAATCTAGGCTCAAGAGAAGGACCGAGAGAAGAGAGGAGAAAATGAGGGAGATGCCCCCAGGGCAGCCAGACATTCACCAGCCAGCAGACTCCAGAAACGGTGAAAGTAAGCTATGAGAAAGTAACAAGCTCCAAGATAAAGGCAGGTGAAGAGAAACAGGCTAATTTAAGGTAAAAGAGCTAGCGCCAGAAATGTGCCCAAGCTAACCTGAGCATTCAAAGCTAACAATAAGTCTCTGGGTCATGATTTGGGAGCTGGTTGGTGGCCCCAAAGGAAAAGCCTGGTGCAGCCCCTACTCTCAGGAGGGAGGGCAGGGTGTTCTGGTTGAGGTCCCGGGTTTCTCACTGTTGTGTAATCTCCTTATCATAATTAAGGACTGATACCTTCAGTCTTTGTTTCTTTCTACTGATCTCTGTCACAGACTATTGGTAGGGTACCAAGTACAGACCAAAGAAACAACCTCATTCAAGTCCAGCTTGGTGAGCTACTGAGTTTACTTGGGTTGCTTACAGGACTATGAACTCAAACGCACCCATGTCTCCAAAACGCCCACTCCAGCACAGGTTAAGGTGAATCACTGAAACTCCCTACACAATTTGTAGGCTGTTCCACTGAAGAGTGGCCTGTTCCCAGTCATCATTTACTGATTTGTTACCATGGGGAAAGGCTTGTGGATCTTGTGACTCCTGGCATCTTATGAGTGTTCCCGCTCTGAGAATGTTTGAATTTGGAGGAAATAGCTACATAACTGCTGTGGTTGAGACCCAGCCCCAGTATCCAGGCTGGTCTTACTGTGTGTGCAGCAGCTTCTAGCACAAAAAGGTTCTGAGAGAGTGGGTCTGTGAGTGAGTAATCTCATTAGAGATTGGATAACTAGAGACTCCAAGGTGAAGTATAGTTGGGATTTCACAGGTGTGGACAGAATGAGGAAGAGAGAAGACCGAGGCAGCTTGGTGACTGAGATGGGTCAAGACAAAAACAAGGCTACTCCTGTCATGTCAGAGTTCAGACCAAGCACAAACATTCCTAAACCTACAAAGTGGTTAAATACCTCCATTCTGGATTTTGTGAGCAATGGCTGCTCTCCATCAGTTACAGTTTAATCTTCTCTCCTCCCAGTCCTCCCTCCCTTTCTTTCCTTTTTCCTTTCTTCTTCAACAACTTTTATAAAGATTCAGTTACCACCACCACCACCACCATCATCACCACCACCACCAACATCACCATCATCATCATTATCACTACCACCATCATCATCACTACCATCATCAATCACCATCACCAACATCACCATCATCATCATTATCACTACCACCATCATCATCGCCACCATCACCACCATCATCACTACCATTATCAATCACCATCATCACCATCACCATCATCATCACCATCATCACCATCATCATCACCACCATCACCACCATCATCACTACCATTATCAATCACCATCATCACCATCATCATCACCATTATCACTACCATCATCATCATCATCACCATCATCACCAGGCCATATTGTTGTTTTGAGGACTAGCTGAGACTAGAATCAGCAGTCATTCAATGTGGTTATACCACAGTAGTACCCTGTGATGTAGTCCTTTCTTCCAGTTCAAATGAAGAAGAATGTCCAAGCTCCTCTCATGCAGCCTTTCCTGGTTGGCTGGGGTGTGGGTCCTTGGATCCTGCATGGCCCCCATCACTCCTGCTATGGCACTCCTTACCTGTTTGCTGTGTCACCCCCACTGGACTGAGAGAATATTAAGGAAGGGTATTTCACAGGTTTGAAGGGTTGGCTTCTGCTGAAGTACAAAGCCCCACCCCTTCCCAACAGTGTTGCCTTCTTCCTCAAGTTGCAGCCCACTGGGAGCTGGCAGTGGCTCTGCTCCTTGTCATAGTCACTCTGGAATGAGGCAGTCAAAGACTGGAACAACAGCTACACGGAAGATCTCCACTTTCATGGAATACTGATGAGAAAGAAGACAATGAAGAATGGGTTGACTATCGATAGGCTGAAAAGTGACATGTGTCAGTCAGTTCCTTTGGTGGTCAAAACCAGCCAGGTGGACATTGCTGAGTTCAAGTGGAGACAGAATTTTCTTCCAGAAGCTTTTCCAGAATATTGGGCAGAAAGTTAAAATCAAACATGGAGACTTTAAACATTCATTTTATGAACAACAACCCTAACAGTTGCAGAGTCCCAGCAGGAGATCTGGGCTCATCACATGTTAGGACCATTACAACCCTGTGAGGAAGGAATCCTCCTCCTCCTCCTCCTCCTCCTCGTCCTTCTTTTTTTGTTTTGTTTTGTTTGTTTTGTTTTTTGAGACAGGGTTTCTCTGTGTTGCGCCTTTCCTGGAACTCGCTTTGAAGACCAGGCTGGCCTCGAACTCACAGAGATCCTCCTGCCTCTGCCTCCTGAGTGCTGGGATTACAGGCGTGCGCCACCACCGCCCGGCAGGACTCTTTATTCTACAGAGGGGGGAACTGATGCATGGAGTTAAGAGTCCCAGGCCCAGATGCCAGCCACACAGCAGCTGTGATAGGAACAGAGTAAGGACCAAAAGGGCACCATGGAGGCTGGAGACATGGCTCAGCTGTCAGGAGCCCCTGTTGCTTTTCAGGGGATCAGAGTCTGGTTCCCAGCACCCATACTGGGCAGCTCACAGCTACCCATAACTCCAACTCCAGGGGATCCACCACCCTCTTCTGGTCTCCATGGGCACCCATATACATATATAAATACATAAATAATAAAAACTGGGGAAAAGTCTCCACGGCACCAATTTCCTAATCCAAATAGAATCATGAAGCTCTGCTTCCTCCAGCTCAGAGGATGATGATGATGGTGACTTTACTCTTTGGGCAGAGGTCTACATGGCCCACCCAAACTCTTAGCTCTTATGTGGCTTCCCAGCTGAAATCTAGTGTCTAAGGCCTGCTGAACACCATAAAAATGTCAATTAAGTTGATTTAAAATGTTCCCAATCTCATTAACAACAAACTGTTAGCATTGGTGCAGCCAGACTGGGCTAAGAATAAATAAGATGAATATTAAAAGGGTTCTGGTGTCATTAATTATCAGTAGTATATTATCCCACCCCCACCCTTTTTTCTGTAGATCAGGGAAGCTTTCTTTCTTGACAGAAAGAGTCTTTAGGAGAAGTCTGAGGTCTCGCTTGTCATCTGAAAGAATGCATGTATGGAGACCCAGACTCCAGGCAGCCAACTCTTGCAACCTAGGCCTGAGTCTGCTGACTCTTTCCTGGTCCTGTGGCATAAGAATCAGACCCATGATGGGGAGTGAATTAAAAGAGACCCAGCTCCTGTCTGTGCTTCACAGCCAGTGTGGGCCTGGGCTCTGCTGTCTGCAGCTCTGTGACTTGCCTGGACCACTTAATATCTCTGAGTATCAGTTTCTTTCCCTTTGGATGATACTACAGTAATGACGGGGGTTGAGGCACAGTGAGATAGTTCATGGATAAAAGCCTCTGTTGAGAAACCCAGATGACCTGAGTTCCATCCCTGGAACCCGTGAAAAAAAGTCAAATGCAGTGACTCTCTGTAATCCCAGAGCCAGCTCTATAGTAGACTGGAGAGAGGGGATGGGAGGATAGGAGCTCCTGTAAACAGAGCAGGGCAGGAATTATTAGAGACCTTGCCTCCCAAACAAGGTGGAAAGAGAGAACTGTCCTCTGACCCCAGAAAGCTGTCCTCTGACCTTCAAACAGGCAAAGTTGACATACCTGTGCCTGCATGTATACATCCACTTATTCACCCACCCATTCATACATACATCTTGCTCACTCACCCACCTGAACACAGAGGTCATAATAAATAAAATAAAATTTCAAAACTTCACAGGTTGCAAAGATGAAGAGATGCTTGCAGCTGGGTGTGATGGTGCACACCTTTAATCTCGAACTCAGGAGACAGAGGCAGGGGGAGCTCTATGAGTTCTGCCAGCCTGGTCTACAGAGCAAGTTTCAAAGCCAGCCAGGGCTGCATAGTGAGATACCCTGAGGGAGAGGGGAGAGAGTCGGGGCAGGGGCGATCACATATATGCCATGGTGCACATGTGGAGACCACAGGAAACTCTTAAGAGTCTGCTCTAGTTGAGGGGGAAGGCTGGGGGTGGGAGGAGGGAAGGGGGGAATCTATGGTTGGTATGTAAAGTGAATAGAAAATTTCTTAATTAAAGAAAAAAAGAGTCTGCTCTTTCCTTTGAGACTGACCTAGGGTTGTCAGCCTTGATGGTAAGCAGTTTTACCCACAGAGCCATTTTGCTGGCCTTAAAATGTTTTCTGACTATATAGTTCAGGCTGACTTGGAACTTATCAAGTAGCCCAGGCTGGCCTTGAACTGGCTGGCCTTTTGCTTCAGCTACTGAGTGCTGGGATCACAGATGTGAATCATCATCCAGAGATTTTGTTGAGACAAATGGCTCCACTGAATATTTAAAAACTTCTGTCTTTCCCTTTTCTTTGTTCTTGATTTTGTGTGTGTGTGTGTGTGTGTGTGTGTGTGTGTGTGTGTGTGTGTGTGTGTGTGTGTATCTTACTATGTTGCCTGATCTGGCCTTGAACTCCTGGGTTCAAGTGATGCTCTTGCTCCAACCTACTGCATAGCTAGGAGTTATGGGTATGTGCCATTGCACAATGTTATTCTAATATGAAAAATAAATCTTGTGAAAAACAACTCTTGTGCTAACATTGGCAAAAGTTTCTGTCCCAAAAGCTACTTCCAAGTAGCCACAAAGAGGCTTAATATTAATTATAAATGCTTGGCCAATATCTCAGGCTTGTTACTAGCTAACTCTTAGGCTTTCAATTAGCCCATATTTTTTATCTATTCTTTGCCACATGGTTTGGTACCTTTTCTCAGCATGCATACCCATCTTGCTTCTTTCTGCATCTGACGGTGACTCTACCAACTCTGCTCTTCTTCCTTCTAGTGTTCTCAGTTTGGCTCTCCTGCCTAACTTTATTTTGTTCAGCCATTGGCCAGTTGGCTTCTTTAAATCAATCACAGCAAAGTATATTCACACAGTGTAAAAGAATATTCCACAGACTAAGGGTGCAGCTTAGTTGAGAGAGTGCTTTCCTAGCACGCTTGAGGCTCTGGGTTTGATCCCCAGTACTCCACAAAACCACACATAGTGGCTTATACCTGTAACCCCAGCACTTGAAAAGGGGAGGCTTGGAAAAGGACTTGGAAAAGGAGAATCAGAAGTTCAAGGTGATTTTGAGTGTGTATTGGTCAGGGTTCTCTAGAGTCTCAGAACTTATAGGATGAGTCTCTGTATACAGAAATAGAAGGGAATTTATTGGAATGATTTACAGGCTGTAGGCCAACAATGGCTAGTTGTAAATGGAAACTCCAAGAATCTAGTAATTTCTCAGTCCCACATATGGCTGGGTGTCTCCACTGGTCTTCTGTATGTCCTGGGATCCCAAAGAAGTAGGCTCCAATGCCAGTGAAGGAATGGATGTGCTGGCAAGGTGAGGGCAAGCAGGTGAAGAAGGAACACACTCCATTCATTCTTCCCTTGTCCTTATATAGGCTTCCAGCAGAAGGTGTGGCCCAGATTAACTGTGTGCCTTCTCACCTCAAGATCCAGATCAAAAGCCTGTGTCTTTCGGACTGAAGATTCAGATCACAAGTCCATTTCTGGACTGTAGTTCATTTCAGATATAGTCAAGTTGACAACCCAAGAATAGCTGAAATATATGATATACTTGTATATAACTCTGTGTATAACAAGTTCAAGCCAGTAGTTTAGGCTGCATGAGACTGTCTTGTGAAAATCAACTGGCCAACCAAGCCCTAAAAGAAAGAAAATAAAACACTTACAACTTCACCACAGCCAAGCTTTCACCCTCCAGGCCACACTGTAAGCCAGTATTCTGGGGTAGAGGGGGCATGCCATCAGATAGGCCCAGCTCTGCTCTAGGAGTCCTGGCTCTCACAGGACTCCTGTGAAAGAAAAATAAAGAAAATAAACCCCCTTCTAGAGTTCCTAGCCCCTTTCTCAGCTGCATAGAAAATGGTAATAATCACACTCTTCAGAGTACTGTGTTTTACTATCTTATTTAATTCTCACAATAACCATATAAATATTTTAATCAGTGATAGGAACAAAGCACAGAAGTAAAATCATTTGTTAATGAAAGGTTGGGAAGAGACTGCAAACTGCAGGGTTGGGGGGCACACCGCCCTCCCTGTGAAGCTTAGCAGAAACTGGAGTAGGGTTCCAATGCTGAGGACAGGGCTGTGGGGACCTGGGCACCATCTGTGCACTATCACATGTCAGCACTCACAACTGCTCTTGGGCATCTCAAGCTTCCCCTGCTTCAGATCCTGCTGTTCTCAGCCAGGCACAAGGTCCCTAAGGAGCCTGTGCTTTACATGGGCTGTGTGTGAGAGCCCCGGTGTCTGCTATTACAGGTTAGGAGAGAGACCTTACGTACAGAGACTAGCCCTCTGGGAGGCACCTCACTTGACAGCCTCAGCAGCCACGGGGTGGGGGCGCGTGAGCTTTCTGGTGATTACACTTTTGGGTCTTCATTTATGAGCATTCTGGAAAAACCAGGCAAGTACGTCATATATTTTGGTAATGGACTCTGACAGGTGCTCAGTCCCCTGAATCCTTAGCTTGACTTGCCTCTGTCCCAGGCAGGTTGTGTACTTCTGGCCACATGTTTTGGAAAAAAACCAGTGTAGAAAGGTGGAAGGTATAGAGAGGCTGAAAAAAGAGCAGAAAAAAAAAAGTCCAGTGTCATACAAAGCACATACATACACATATACATATGTCATTTTATATGTATGGATGTTTTTTCTTTTGTCTGCATGTATGTCTGTGTACCATGTGTGTTCCTGGTGCTAACAGAAGGCCAGAAGATCCCTGGATCTGCAGTTATATATGTTTGTGAGCCACCATGTCGGTGCTGGAAACTGAACCCAGGTCCTTTGGATGAGTATCCAGTGATCTTAACTACTGACCCATCTCTTCAGCCCCCCAAATGCATTTATCAGGGACTCACAAACAGAAGTGCACCTTGGTTAGTCAGTGATGCAGAAGCATTCCCACATTTTAGGCAGGAGAAAAGGAATCATATGCTGAGCTAGCAAAGGTGGCCTACAGCCAATTGGAATGTACCCAGACTTTTTCAAAAACACCTAACATGTTGTATTAGTTACTTATTTCTATAACCAGACCTTAAGAGGGCAAGGGCTGATCTGAATTGCAGTTTGAGGGCATACAGCTTGCCATGGAGGATAAGTCATGTCAGCAGGCAACTTAGAGGTGGCAGCAGTGTGCAACTGGGTTTCTCATCTCCTCGTAGTTTTGTTAAACAGGAAACAGAGTGTAGGAGTGAGGGTGGGCCACCCTTCATTGACCCACCTCCTCTGGCCAGGATCTACCTCCTAAACATCCCACAATCTCCCCAAAATAGTGTCACCAGCTAGGAACCACGGGTTCAAACATGAGCCTCTGAGGGACATTCACATTCAACCATAAGACACGCCAAGTGTCAGTTAAGAGATGGTTCTTGCAGTCAGTGGCCAGCTGATGTGATGGCTAGTTTTAATTGTCCACCTGACAGTCTAGAGCTGCCTGGGAAGGGAGTCTCTGTGAGAAGACTGGCTGGACCAGATAGGCCCTGTGGGCATGTCTTTGGGAGATCCTCTTGATGACCTTAATTGATGTGGAAAGACCCAGGCTGAAAGTGGGCAGCCCCAAGTCGGCGCACACATTTAATCTCAGCACTTGAGAGGCAGAGCCAGGTGAGTTTGAGGCCAGCCTGGTCTACACAGCGAGATCCAGGACAGGCACCAAAACAGCATGGAGAAACCCTGTCTCGAAAAAACAAACAAACAAAAAAAAGTGAGTAGCTCCGTTCTGTGGTTTTGGGCTCTGGATTGTGCGACTATAGAGAAAGCCAGCTAAGTATAGGCATGCGTGCGTTCATTTCTTTCTGCTCTTGATTGTGGATGTTTAAAGTTCATGTCACCTCCACTCCCCTGCTGTGATGGACTGTAACCTGGAATAGTAACCTAAAATAAACCCTTTCTCCCCTAACTTGCTTTTTGTCTGGTCTGGTTATCTCAATAGAAATCAATAGTACGGACAGGCAAGATGGCTGCTGCCATCCGCCTTAACCCCTGCAGCGCGCTCCCAGCTTCCCCAGGCCACACCCCCTCTGTATTACACTGTAGCTAAGGCTGACAGTTTTGTTTCCTTTGGGAACTCATGGTGAGATTATAGAGGGCAAGAGTTGGGGATTTTTGAGACGACCAGTGGAGGGAAAAGACTCTCCTGTAGGCTGTCCTGCCAGATTCGTGAGTTCAGTTGTGTGGCCTGGTGAGGGGCGAGAGCTGCTGAGTTCTAATGTAACCTCCTCCAAAGCCACAACAGAGTTGTTGGCCAAGGAGTTGGCAGGTGATCCCCACAGGACCAGTGAGTTTCTGCCCGGGTATTCAGGACTTGGGAAGCCAGGGAAGGCAGTCATCACCCCTCTGCTCCCCTTGGGTCTGAACGGGAAGCATTGGATGAACATTCTGACTATGGAGGAAATCAGTTTGACACCGAGTGAGTGTACCGAGTGAGTGTACCGAGTGAGTGTACCGAGTGAGTGTACCGAGTGAGTGTACCGTAGGGATTAAGTACAACGAGGAGGGAGGGAGGGGGAAGGGAGGGAGAACAGACCCCAGCTGTTCTTAGATCGAGCTGGAACCACAGATGTGATGGGTCATCTTGGTTGTCAACTTGGTGCACCTGGGAAGAGGGAACCTCAATTGAAGAATTGCCTCCATTGGCTGGACACGGTAGTGCACAACTTTAATTTCAGCACTAGAGAGGTTGAGGCAGATGTCTATCTGTGAGTTTGAGGCCAGCCTGGTCTCCATAGTGAACTTCAGGCCAGCTGAGGCTACATAGTAAGATCCCATCTTTAAAAAAAAAAATGCCTCCCTTCAGACAGAGCTGTGGGGCTTTCCATTTATTTATTTATTTATTTATTTATTTATTCATTCATTCATCCATCCATTTATTATTATTTATTATCTATTAATTAATTAATTAATTAATTAATTAATCAATTAGACTGTTAATAGATACAGGAGTTACCACTGTGGGCAGTACTGTCTTTAGGCAGATGGACCTGGGCTGTATAAGAAAACCAGCTGAATGTGAGCCTGGGAGCAAGCCAATAAGTTTGTTCTGTAGTTTCTCATGTAAACTTCTGCCTTGGTTTCCCTTGATTATGTACTCTAACCTGTAAAAACAAATATCCTCTCCCCCACCAAGTTGCTTTTTCCTGGTGTTTGTCGCAGTGATGGAAACCTAAGTGGAACACTGGGGTTTGTCTGTGCAAGCCTGGGTTTGGATTCGGAGTTAGCTATTTCTCTTATCTTGGGAGAGGTTCCCTTGGGGCATGTTTCTGCTGTCCAATGCTAAGTGTCTGCTAGACTAGGCTATCAAATTCTTAGCAGCCCAAAGAAGGGGGCTGGGAGAGCCCCTCCAAGTCCCTCCCGTCAGTTGAAAAGTCCAGTATCACCTTGCTTCAGATGTCCAAGCAAGTGAGTGACAAAACCAACTCATGAGTTCAGGTTTCTTTATCCCTATTTCAAGGCCCTTTCTCCCTCTACCTCTTTCATACCTTAAGTAGTGTACAATAATAAAACCACATCGAAAACCAGCAATATTTACTGCTTATTAAGCATGTACTTAGTTCTCCCTGTACAAGACAGTTGCTATTACTTTATGTACTTAATTAAAAATTGTTTAAAAATGAGCATGCATGCCAGCAGAGATGAATACCATGGCACCTGTGTGGAGGTTGAAGGACATCTCTCCGACCCAGTGGTAGGAATGGAACTCAGGCCATCAGGCTGGCAGCATATGTCTTTACCCACCAAGCCATCTCACCAGCCTAGCTGCTTCATATCAAGAGGCTTTCCCACTCCTGCACTGTGGAAGACTGCAGTTCTGCAAGTTTTAAGCAGTTTGCTGAAAAAAAATTTTTTTAAACCACAGTTTAAAAAGTCATTGTCAGGGGTCAAGTTCAAGGTATATGGCCCATGACTGCTCACGTTTGATCAGGTGGACTCCCCACCCAGCTTTTGTATCCTGCTCTACCTAGAGTCACAGTGCCCACACAAGCCTTGGGACAGTGCCTGGCTGAGCAGTCCCAGGAGATCTGTCATTTTCTGTACCGTGTGGCTACTTGCCTGGGTGTGTTGTTCTTGGACTTGCCTTATTTACCTAAGAATTTGCAAGGCTGCTTCTTGCTTAGGTAGCAAATAGCCTCTGCAAATATGGACAGGAAATTGGATTTGCTTCCCCCAAACTGGGGAGAGCCTTGGATGTTCTGGGAAAGGCACTGATGAGATCATATGAGGTCACAAAACGTGCTCTGAGTTTTCACTGTGTGAATGTGTGTGAACGTTTGTGCACATGCATTTGGAGGTCATAGGGCAACCTTAGGTGTTGTTCCTCAGACACTGCTTACTTTTCTTTGTTTAAAGATAGTCTCTCATTGGCCTGAAACTAAGTTGGCTAGGCTGGCTGGCTGGCATGTGAGCCCTAGGGATCCTCCTGTCTTCACCTCCCTGGCACTGGGACTATAAACGCAAGCCACCGTACTTGGCTTGTTTTTTTTTTAACATAGGTTCTGGGAATTGAATTCAGGTACCCATGATCTCAAGGCAAGACCTTTAATGACTGAGCAGTCTTCTCAGCCCCGAGTTTCACTTATTAACTTAAAGAGACAAAAAGATCATCATCTTCTTTTTTCTTTCCTTCTTCCTCTTCTTCCTCTCCTTCCTCCTCCTCTTCTTCTGTTTGGTTTTTCGATATAGGGTTTCTCTGTGTAGCTCTGGCTGTCCTGGAACTCTCTGTAGACCACACTGGCCTTGAACTCACAGAGATCTGCCTGCCTCTGCCTCCTAAGTGCTGGGATTAATGTGTGCACCCCCACACCGAATTCAAAAGATATTCTTCTTTAAAACTGGTTTTACTGAAATATAACTGTACACAAAATAACCATGCATGTTTAATGTACATAATGTGATCATTTTGGATATATGCACACATCCTCAATATTATCAGCACAATAAAAAGTTAATCCTCATCTGTGGAAAGCATTTTTACCTTTTGATTATGCACAGGGCCTTGTGCTCTATTACTGAGCTATGTCCATCCTTGGCCCAGAGGTTTTCAAGGTCTTTCCACTATTATGGCTGAACAGAGCCTCCAATGTGGTAGACAGGGATAGTCAACTAACCTAAAGACAGTCAGTTCCAAAGTTCCCACTGTGACTACCTGTGGTAGCATCACCTGGGGAGGCTTCTTAAAATACAGTACACACCTTATCTCCCCACCTATGACACAGTCTTTGTGCTATAAAACAGCAATTGCTGCTTTTTTTTTTTTTCCTCGAGACAGGGTTTTTCTGTGTAGCTTTGAAGCCTGTCCTGGATCTCGTTCTATAGACCAGGCTGGCCTTGAACTCACAGAGATCCACCTGGCTCTGCCTCCGGAGTGCTGGGATTAAAGGTGTGTGCTACCACCGCCCAGCGCAAATACTTTCTTATGAAATCCTTAAATTTTAAAAATAATTTTAAAATTCTGCATATATATATGTGTCTGTATATATGTGCCCATGAGTGTTAGTGCCCTTGTAGGTCAGAAGAGGATGTCTGATCCCCTGGAGCTGGAGTTACAGGATGTTGTGAGTTGTCCAGCATGGATGCTGTAACCAATGCAGAGTGCTTATCTGTTGAGGATTCTGTCAGAGTTCTGTTCTGTAAAAGCTCCTCAGGGTTGCTTGACCATCCTTACAGCATGGTGACTGGGATCCACGAGTGTCCTGTGATAGTGAGGCACAATCACGCTGCATTTTTCTCTGCTGCTAGACTGCATTACATTGGTTGCAAGAGCAAGAATAAAAGAGCCTACACAGTCTGGTTTTGAACTTGCTAGGTAGCCAAGGATGATCTTGAACTCTTGATCCCCGTTTCCACTTCCTGCTGCTGGTGTTACAGGTACATATCAGACAATGTTGGGTGTCCTGCCCTGTCCTCTCCTCTTTATTCCCTTGAGATGGTCTTTCTCACTGTCTCTGCCCCAGCCCAATGACCCTGAGATGGACAGGCACATGTATGGCCATGTCTGGCTTTTTACATGGTCACTAGAGATTTGAACTCAGGCCCTCTCACTTGCCTAACAATCTCTCAGATTCACAGACTATACATGTAGTCTCTTGATGGGACAAGTGACAAGTTCTAGAAAATGAGTTGGGGGGGGGGGTAAGAGTGTCCAGCACAGAAAGGTGCGATCTCATAAATACAAATCCCTAGAGGAGGGAACAGGGTGGGTTGGGGGTGGGGAGGCTGGAGGGCGGGGGGTGTCCAGCCAGGAAGGTGCATTCCGTTAAATACAAATCCCATCACCCACTGCCAAAGCAGAGTTTGTGGAGACTGAGCCCACATCTGCATTTTAATTGCTTCCCACCTTAAAGCCTCTTTGGTGTCTGAATTTTGAGAGTTGCAGTTTTATACTGTCTATAAAACAACAGAACAGAGCAGGTCGGGAGAGCTGGCCAGCAGCTGGAAGACAGGCTTTTGTGCTGGCTGTGCAGCTGGTTTCTTGGGTGACTTGAGCAAGTGGTTTACTATTTCTGAGTTCATTCTTCTTAGTGTTGATAACTGTACAGGACTCAGAGGACTACTCTGAGGTCTGTGTGGCAGGAGGCAAATGAGATGCATACCTGGGTACCTGGTGCAGTTGGCACTCAAGTGGCATCGTCATGACTGCAGAAGTCTTTGTAAAGATGCTCCTCGATTTGCTTTCAGAGTGACAGTTACGGTCCTCCCTGAACCAGGCCCGCCATTCTTTGGAATTTTTGAGTATCAACTACCCCATTTCACAGAGGAGGAAAGCGAGGCTCAAAGCTTGACTGTCTTGTCCAAGGAGAGAAAAGGACCTGAGTTCATAGTGACTTGCTTATAAAGGCTCTGTCTCCCACACCATACTGTTCCTAGATATAGAAAGTCCAGGTTGTCTTGTTTGCTTAATTGAATCTTCTCTTATTTCACCTTCAAAACCAGGTGTTGAAGTTGCTTGAAGCCTGGTGTGTGGGTCTATTATTTCTAAGGGTTTGGGTCCTGGCTGCTGCCCTCTATGGATCATGGTGAGAATTGCAATACCAAGAGCTGGGCTAGGGCTTCAAGCAAACCTCTTCCTATTTGATAGGATCAGGTCCAGTCACCAAAAATCAGCACTACTGTCTCCCACTACTGTGTCCCATTACTGTCTCCCACTATCTCTGAGGCTCATTGGCTGGGACGCCAGAAGCTCAGTCTCAAATCCCAGTTCTGTCAGCACAGTGGACCTTGGTAAGTGATCAGCGGGTGATGCCTCCACCTCTTGGAGCTTCCATGTTCACAAACACAACATCATTTCAACCTATGGGTTTGCTCTGTGCTTTCAGTGAACTCAGGCAATGCAGGTGTTGAGAGAAAAGTCTGTGTGTGCATAGAGAACTGGGGTGTTCTTGCCATCACCCAGGGCCTGTCAGACAGCTTGACTCTTTCCATCTGAAGAGATGGAACAAGTGAGGCTATGTACCCCCTGAGGGACTCTGAGGTATGGATGATTACAACCCAAGACCTTGCCTGGCCTTGGAAGCCAAGAGATTTATCTATTTAGATAGGTAGCCCAGATTGGCCTTGAACTCACTATGTAGCTGAGAATATTGAAATTCTGATTCTCCTGCCTCCACCACCTAAGTGCTGGGATTTGCAGCTGTGTGCCACCACATCCCTTTTATTCAGTCTGGAGACTGAACCTGAGGCTATGTGTACAATAGGCACTCTAGCAACCAAGCTGCATGCCCAGCCCCTCTCTGCTTCTTGATGGACTTATTTAAATTATGTTGTCCAAAATACTGGACCATATAGCCAACACCCATGAACATGCCCACCTTCTCCCTGCCTTTGTTTACTCCTTAAGCAAGCTGTTGCTCATCATGTCAAATCCAAATTAAGCGCTACAGTGAGACAGGGTTCTCCCTTGCCTCCATGCCTTTCTGATGCCCTACTCCCTCTTCTCAAGCACCCATTGTCCCTCTGTCCATACAGCCACTGCTACCAGATCCTTTGGGGGTGTTCTAGAAATATTCAGTGTATATATAAGCACACTTGGTTTTTCTAAACAAACAAACATGATCTTCTAAAATCATTTGCATTTATTTTTGCTTTCTGTTATTTATTTAAATTGGTATTTATTAGTGTGTGGGGGACAGAGAGAGAGAAAAGAGAGAGAGAGGGAGAGAGAGAGGGAGAGCACAGAACACATGTGGAAGTCAGAGGACAACTTTGGGCAATCAGTTTTCTTTTTCATTGTGTGTTCTGGGGAGTGATCTCAGGCCATCAAACTTACACAGAAAGAACCTTTTCTCACAGAGCCATCTCTCTGGCCTTTGTTCTTTTTAAAAATAAATTCTTAATTTAAGAGCAATTTTAGATTTATCAATATATTGGACAGTGGGGCACAAAGAGTTCCTATAGATATGTCACCCTATCTCCCCTAACACAGTAGCTTACATGACTCTGGGGCTATTGTTGAAACTGAGAAATGAACAATGGCACATTACTTGCTAACGGAACTCCAGGCTAGAGATGTAGCTTGGTTGGTAGGATGTTCATCTGGTATGCACAAGGCCCTGGGTTCAACCCCCAGGACAGTATAACTCATGTGAGAGGGCATATACCTATAACCCCAGCACTTAGGAACAGAGGCAGGAGGAGTAGAAGCCATCCTTGGCTACACAACCAGTTCAAGTCCAACTTGGGCTATAGAGACTGTCTTCTTCTTCTTCTTCTTCTTCTTCTTCTTCTTCTTCTTCTTCTTCTTCTTCTTCTTCTTCTTCTTCTTCTTTTTTCCAGAGATGAGGACTGAACCCAGGGCTTTGTGCTTGCTAGGCAAACGCTCTACCACTGAGCTAAATCCCAAGCCCTAGAGACTGTCTTAAAACAAACAAACAGACAAAAAACCTCTAGCTTTGTTTTGATGTATAGGATTTCCCACTAATGCTGCTGGGAGGCTTCAGCTCCCAGTTCCATGTCTGGTTGTATTGAGATTGAACCCTGAAAACCAGACGGGAAGGGAGGGAGTCTCAATACAGCTCAGACTTGTACTCATGACCCCCCTGTCACCACCTCCTGAGGGCTGCAATTTGAGGCCATGCCTAGCAGCAGATATGGGTTATTGTAGATAACCTTCATCCCTTTTCAAAGACTAAACCAAAAAGCCCAAACCAAACAACCATGGCAGCTAGCCCACAAAAACCTCGGGCAACAAAGGAAGTCATGAAGTCAAATATTACTTATTATTTGTTGAACTACCTATAAAAACCTAACCGAGCCGGGCAGTCGTGGCGCACGCCTTTAATCCCAGCACTTGGGAGGCAGAGCCAGGTGGATCTCTGTGAGTTAGAGGCCAGCCTGGGCTACAGAGTGAGTTTCAGAAAAGATGCAAAACTACACGGAGAAACCCTGTCTCAAAACAAACAAACAAAACCCCCCCCAAAACAAAAAACCCTAGTCGATATATGCCACACAATTCAATGAATTCCATTTACATGACAGACTTATTGCAGATGGGGAAACTGAGGCTTGGGAAGGCTGGTGACTCACCCACACTTGATCAGCTAGAGAGGAGGTGTGCAACTGTAGACCCAGCCTATAGGTCCCAGCTAGTGGTTGAGCCTGCAAGTCACTTTGTTTTCTGTAGCAACCAAACCCTTGAGCAGCTTTGTCTAATGAAGAGAAACATTCTTTATGTGATTTGGATTTGACCACTGGACTTCGTGACAATTTATTTTGTGACTTCCTGGTATAATGGAGTTCTTTTTATAGGAACTGGGATTCTCCGAGTGCAGATCCAGGAATTTTAATTGGGCGAGAGGAAGCATTGCATAGCAGAGTGAGCACTGAATAGAGTCAGTAAGCACCTGCTTCAATCCTGGTTGGCTTTGGCAACAACCCCAGTCTCATTAACAACAGCAATTGGCTCCATTAGTGACCTCTCATCCTGTGTCAGGTGCTGCCTGACTAAGGTAATCTTTTTAGCAACACTATGCTAAGTCACAAATAATGTGCCCATTTTACATCCGAGAAGACAAAGTCTCTATGCACCAAACAATTTGCTCAAGGCCATACAGGTACGTAGAAAAAGTTAATCTTGAGCTTGTGTGTGTGTGTGTGTGTGTGTGTGTGTGTGTGTGTGTGTGTGTGTTGCTGGGAATTTAACCCAGCTAGGCAAGTGCTCTACCACTGACCTATCACCCTGACCCACACACTCCAAATTTGAACTTGGATGGAAAATTCCAAAATCTGTATTGTTCACACTATTTTATTCCATTTGCAAATACAAATATAACAGTATCACAGAAAGTATCTAATATTCATTTTTCTATGTGGCATGCTGTATTCCAATTTCTGTGTGCAATTATCATCAAATTCCATCATGATTCTGTGAAGTCAATATAGTCATTCCTTGTTATCTATGGTGGGAGGGGTGATAGATCCAGGATACTTGTAGTACCAAACTCCCAGGACACTGTAGTCCCTTGGTATCTATGAAGGGTGGATTCAGGAGGCCCATGATTCTGAATTCTAAGGATACTCTTGTCCTTATGCAAAATGGTATGGCATTTGCATATCACTGCACAGTCCTCCCCTGTGCCTTGAGACATGTGTGGATGACTTTTAGTGCTGAAGGCAATGTAGGTGCTAGGTTACTGTTATACAGTGTTGCTGAGGGGATACTGGCAAGGGGGAGAGTCTGCACCTGATTAGTTTACCCATGGTTTTTCCCCTCAGATAGTCTCTGCAGATGTGGATCTGGTGGGTCCAGTGTGCTGACTATTAGCAACACCTCCACTGTTCAGATGGGTAAACTGCCTGGGGAAAGGGTCATTTCCTTTTGGTTCCTTGCCTTGTTCTGAGAACACTCACTTTTAGAGGCACATGTAACTCTCAGCTTTGGCATCTCTTTCCTCTCCGAGAGGCTGCAGGAGCAGCAAGAGCTTGAGAAGAGCTGGACAAGGGTGTCCCTGGGCCTCCTCTGGAGGCCGGAGGCAACGGGTAAGTTTCTGGGATCAGCCAAGCCTGTCTTCCACAGGTCCTGGCAGCGCAGCCTGCCTCCTTGGCAGAACAGGCTGCAGCCTCAGGCTCCTGGGCACTGTGTGGCTCTGTAAACTGAGCAAGGAAAGGAGGCTTGCCAAGGTGTCACAGGCCAGCACCCCCATGGACACCATCTGGAACCCACTGAACTGAAGAGCCAGCATCAACCAATGGCTGTCTCCTCCACCCATAGTCACACCAGAGCACTTGGCCTAGCAAAGCTGTCAGGGCTCTGGGGGACAGAAATGTCTCCATGGAACCTCTTCAAGCTCCAAAGCCTATAGGCAGCATAGCCACATTAACAACTGGCATACATTACATGTTGACTAGGACTGGGCCATATGAACTGTCTCACTTGATTGTTCCACCCTGGCATAGGAAGTGCTGCTAATATTATTGGGAAGTTTTACATTAAGTATATTATTGTCTCTATTTTGTGGATGAGAAAACTGAGGTACAGGAAGGCTTACCTGGGGTCATGAGGTCAGGACATTTCAGAGCCAAGATTCAGAGTCTGTTTTTACATCTGGTGAGTGCTCTTTCCCGGGGTTCTAATCTCTGTTCACCCTTCTGGTGATGGGCAATTCTATTCAGCCATTTGCTCTTTCTGGTACCCAGTGTTAGGACTGGTCCATATGTTCCAAATATGCCCACCAGACTTCCAGGGTCACACCATGAGCTGTGTGCAGGAAGAATGGGTGTGAAGAAAAGATGAGGAAGAAGGTGGGAATATCCTGCCATCTTAACCTCTAACCTGAGTTCCAACCTCTGAGGTTAGCTGCTTCCTGTGTTAGGTTCAATGAGTGACAGATGGCTTGTGAAAAAGGCCCTGCTGCTTAAGACAAGGGTGAACTCTAGGAATTACATTTAACATTCTGTGATTCACAGGGAAGGAAAATGAATTTCAGAGAGATTATCTTCTAAAGAGGTGAAGAAATGACCAACACAAATCAGATAATGCACTCTTTCAGCAGGCAGACATCTGTGGATTCAGAACCCACCTCTAGCCTTCAGAGTTCAGCTGGAAGAGCTCTTGCCTAGCATGCACAAAGCCCTGGCTTTGTTCTCTAGCACTGTACAAATTGGTTATGGTGGGGGATGTCTGTGATCTAAGCACTCAGGAGGTAGATGTAGGAGGAAGCTAGCTTTGGCTACATGAGATTACACCTCAAAAACCAACAAATGAGCAAGCAAACCCACCAGCCAATCCTCCCTGACTCAAACCTACATGCAAGCTATGCCCATTGTGACTGGAGTCCTTAGGATGGGGTCAGATCAACTAGTAACAGGCCCGTTTGCTACCACACAGTTCTGATGCGGGTAGTCGATGTCCTCAGTTACTTCTTTGATGGAACTGCCATCTTTCCTGACTCTCTTTACTCCTAACACCAAGTCCCAAGTAAGGGGCACAAGGCATGTGGATATTGGGTTATATTGGGTTATTTACCCATTTATGGCTCATATACCAGGCTTGACTATTGGATGTCCTCTAACAGGCCCATTTGTTTAAGGCCTGGTCCTACCCTGTAGTATAAGTGGGAGGTAGTGGAATGGGGTGGAAAGAAGTTAAATTGTTAGGGTCTAACCCTGAGGGGTTCTTAGACCTTCCTTCCTTCCTTCCTTCCTTCCTTCCTTCCTTCCTTCCTTCCTTCCTTTCTTCCTTCCTCCTTCCTTCCTTCCTTCCTCCTTCCTTCCTTCCTTCCTTCCTTCCTTCCTTCCTTCCTTCCTTCCTTCCTTCCTTCCTTCCTTCCTTCCTTCCTTCTTTCTTTCTTTCTTTCCTTCTTTCTTTCTTTCTTTCTTTCTTTCTTCATTCCTCCATTTGATCCCACCGCGTTGTTGCTTCCTCATCACAGGCCTCCAAAGCAGCAGAGCTGACTGACTATGGGCTGTAGTCTCTGAAACTGACCATAAAGGAAACCTTTCTTCCTTTTTGTGCATGCGTACACGTGTGTGTGTGTGTGTGTGTGTGTGTGTGTGTGTGTGTGTATGCAGGTATATATACATGTGGAGATCAGAGTTTGATTTTGATGCTGGATTTGTTACTCAAACATTATCCACTTCATTTTGGGGGTTCAGGCTGACCCTGGAGCCCGCTGGTTGAGCCAGGCTGGTTGGCTACTTGCAGGAATCTGTGTGTCTCTACCTCCCCCTCCCACCATGCTGGGATTACCCTACTTTGCTACTATGCCTGCCTTTTTTAATGTATGCGCTGAGCGTTGAACTCAAGTCCTCCTGCCTTCAAAGCAAGATTTTTGTCTACTGAGTCATTTCCTAGCCTCTTCTTTTTAAGTTGTTTTATCTCGAGCATTTGTTACAGTGACGGGAAACTGACTAACCCAGCATCCAATGACTAGTGTCGCTCAAGTAAGGAGGGTATTCCTTGAGGGAGGGTAAATAAATATAAATATTTTCTATTTCTTCCAAGTGGATGCTAGAAATGGAACTCAGGTCCTCAGGCTTGGTGTCAAGTGTTTTTATCTACAGAGCTATCTTGCGGCTCAGTTAAAATTTTTGTCTCGTGTACACAGGTGAACCTTCATATGTGTGTGTGTGTAAGGAATAGTACAAATTGGGCTGTTCCTCAGTACCACCTACCTGAGACAGACTTCTTCAGATAGAGTCTCTCGCTGGCTTGATTAAACTATACTGATGGCCCAGAGAGTCCCACAGATCTGCACATCTCCACCTCGCCAGTTCTGGAACCACAAATGTCACCTCACCTTGTCTTAAAAAATGTAGGTTCCAGGGACTGAACTCAGAAACTCATATTTGCAAGCATTTTACTGCCTGGGCCATCAGCTCAGCCCCAGGTTCTGCTTTGCAGTGGCAAGTGACTGGCTCACGTGCTTGACACTGAAGCCTGGGGTAGACGACCAGACTCCCTTCATGGAGGTCACTTCTCTCCTTGGTCTCTTATTGGCCTATGCACTTCTTGTGTGTTAGATGGTGTGGTCAGGGCCCAACCCTATCTCCTCGGCCCTTTGGAGGCTTCTTATAGAAGCATGTCATCATGCATGAATGGCTTCCTGTCTCTCTGAGCATAGATAGCAGCATCTGGAGCATAAGCATAAATGGTCCTGGATGACCCTTGCCAGGGAGGTGGTAGAGTGGAGAAACTGAGGCCTGAAAAAGCACTGACTCTTTCTAAAGCAATGAAATGCAGGATCACTGCCTCTCACATCTTTCCTCTACAGGGTGTCTAGGTGTCCCCTAGACTGTCATCTGAACCAGAGAGGATACCAAGTTGCATCACATAAAGACTGAACAAAGAAAGAAATCTGCCTTATGTTCATCCCAAGACAGGCAGTGCATGGGTATAAAGAGCCTTGGCCTTTCAAGACATGCTAGAATGGGCCATGAGGATAAGATAATATGGAATGAGAAATCTGAACCTTGTTTGAGCCCAGAATCTAGCTTTCCAAGAGCCACAGAACCCTGAAAAATAAGGTAACTTGGAGCTCGTTTTGACCACCCTAAACCTTTCTCTTACAAGTGGGGAAACTGAGATCTTGTGAGAAAGCCAGGCTGATGACACATAGGTCAGGTTGTAAGAGAATGGAAAGGAAACAGAGGTGTGAGAGTCAGGACGTGCTAGAACCAGGAACCTGTGAGAGCTGGAAAAGGTCCAGAGCCACAGACTGAAGCTGATTCTGTTCCTCTGATGGTAATGCATAGCACACTGGCCTGAACATGTTTGTAAGGTCCTGCATTAATTTTGAGGCAAACAGTTAATGAATCAATCAGTGATGTCTACTTTGGTACAAGCTGGAGACTTCTTTTTTTTTTTTCTTCAGGGAATTGAACCTATGGCCTTACCTGTGCTAGACAAGCAGTTTACCAATCAGCCTTATTCCTAGCCCCAGGACATATAGGTCATCTGTCCCCAAGGCCAGGGCTGGGGCTAAGGTACCTGCAGTCTAGAACTTGGAGGGATGGTGAAGGTGGGCCACTAGGGACAAGGGTCATGGACAAGGGTCATGACTAGTCCACTACTTAGGCTACTCAGCTAGCCTGACCTTAACCCGCCTTTTTCTCTACCCTTGAGAGTTCAGGATCGTACCCATCTTGTCTCCACTGTTAAACTCCATAGATCCTGCTTGAGCCACAGGTTTTTCAAATGCAAAATAAAGATGCTCTTCAATACAGAATCTCTCAGAGAAAGGGCAGTTCTGCAGGTAATAGCAGCTATCATGCAGAGTACAATAGGTTCCTGTGATCAGACCAGACTTCTCATTCTCTTTCTTTCTTTCTTTCTTTCTTTCTTTCTTTCTTTCTTTCTTTCTTTCTTTCTTTCTTTCTCTCTCTCTCTCTCTCTCTCTCTCTTTCTTTCTTTCTTCCTTTCTTTCCCTCTTTCTTTTGATACTGCCAGATTAAAAAAATCTTTTTAAACTGCAGGACTTCTCATATCATTTAACACAAGAATTCATCCTTTAAAAATTTTCATTGTACATGTACTGTGTTACATAAAGACATTTCCATACAAGTTAAGCATATTTCCTCTCCTTTCTTCTCTCCTCCCCCTTCTCAATACCCATTAGTCCTCTTTGTTTCTTTCTTCTGACACTTCTGCTTCAAGTTTCAGGTCCTATATGCACATGAGAGGAAGCATATGATGACTGTCTTGGTGAGCCAGACTTACTTTGCACAATCTGATCATCTCCAGTTACATCCATTCTTTGCCATCCGTAAGTGGCAAAGCTTGGCTCTTCTGTGTGACTGAGAAAACTTCTCTATCAATGGCTGTAATTGACTATTAGGACCTTTATACGCGCGTGTGTGCGCGCGTGCGTGTGTGTGTGTGTGTGTGTGTGTGTGTGTGTGTGTGCCAGGAAAGGGACTGAGGGCTCAAACCTGCCTGTGAGGTAGATAAGTGCAAGGACATATCATGTGGAAGAGATATCAGGGAAGACACATTTTATAAGGTCAAAGGGCAATTATATCACAGGTGCAGGAGTTTAACAAGACAAAGTGGTGAGCATATATCATGGGGTGACAAATTCAGCATGGGTTGAAAAACATGGTTTGCGGGATTGTTAGGCTTCAAAAATGGAAACTTACTCTAGTAAGTAAGGCATGGAGACTTAATGACAGTGTGGTTCCTACTTGGCCTTCATGCTCTCTAGCCCAGAATGCTAATTTTAAAAGCCCCCCAGCCTACAACTCATTCCACCTCAGGAGACTGGACACAAAATGTGTTTATTCATACACAAAGCTAGCAATTCAGTAATTTCTAATAAACAGGGGCAAGGGAGATGGTTCCCTGGGAAAATCACTAATCAGAAAACCACACAAGCCTGATAGCCCACGTTCTGCCCTTGGAAACTATATAAAAAGTGGGATGTGACAGCGTGAATCTGTCATACTAACATTTTAGTGTGAGGAGAGACAAGAGTGTCCCCTGAAGCTTGCCTGCCAGCTAGCCTGGAATACATAGACGCAGATTACAAGAGAGACCCTGCTTCATTCAGTAAGGTGGAAGAAACAAATGATTTCTGCAAATTGCCCTCTCACCTTCACATGCCATGGCATATGACAACCCCCCCCCCCATAAATAAATACTTGAAAAATAAAAAAAGGAAAGCTATCAACACATGTAACTAAATGGGTGACCCTTTGAGTTACCAGTTTTAGTCAGAAAACAAAAACAGAAACAAGGCAGTGACTAGGATTCTGTTTTATGAAGCTAACAGAAGGAACAAAACCACTATACGGCACTAGAAATCAAGATCACAGCTTCTGTCACTGAGCCCCATCCCTAGCCCTGTTGTCACTTTTTATTCTGAGGCAAGTTCTGATTAAATTGCTCAGGCTGTCCTTGACTTAATCTGTAGTGCACAGAAACTTATGATCTTCCCACCTTAGCCTCCCAAGTAGCTGCCCTACTGGGCCCGGCTTTAGCACTGTATTGTTGATGATTGATACTTGAGGCTTATTTGTTAATTATCTGTTAAAGACTGGCTCTTACTATGTTTCTCAGGCTGCACAGCCTTCCGGGTGGCTGGGGCTACAGGTGTGCACTTAACTGGCTGCAGATTCATTAACCTCCTGATGAATCCCCAGTGATATCTCACACTGGAGCCCAGCTCTGTCCAGCCTACCCACAGCCTCAGGAAATGGGCCACCTTTCCTTTTCTGCCTCGATCATATCACAGCATCCTTCCCACATTTTACTTATCTTCCCGATTCTGTCCGCCTTCGCTCTCTCTTTTGTGTAAAAACCCCAAGGAATTCCATTCACATCGAGCTGCACAACAGTAAACCCATAGGTCTCCTGGACCTGCACCCCCTTCTTGTCTGCTCTGCTCAGCCATAGCAATGTATCTACAAGTACACTCTTGGATGGGTCACTTTAGAGGGCTCTTATGTTTCCTGAGCACCTACTATGTGCCAGGTCTTGTTGACTCTGGCCAAGGCCATTGTCTTTTCATTTCAAAATAACCCTGAGTAACTGGCATTCCTTCTACTGTTGCCTATCCCTGTTTTTCCAGATTACCCAGTCATTAATGGAAGATGATGATGTCTACATTTGGTGGACCTGCAATAACAGAAGCTACTCAGTTTATGAACCACAAGAAGTTCCTTGCAGCTGTTTCTCTGAAATCAACATGAGGCTGCTTTTGGCTGGGCTAGGGGCTGGCTAGCTGGCTAGCACTCCGGGATCTCATTTATAAAGACTAATGCTATTCTATTCTTAAGACTTAATCACTCCCCAAGGGCCAGTCCTCTTAACCCCATCCCCTAGAGTTTAAGATTTTAACATGGATTTGGGGCATAAGCATTCAGGTGACATTAGGCATCAAGTGGAGTTTAAGACCTTTCTCCTGAGGGGAGAAGGGCAGAGGTGTTTGGCATACAGGTGACTATACAAAGGTCAAATGTAGACATCTAACAATGAGCCTCATGCTCAGTCGCTAGAATTAGAGCCAGCCAGCTCTCAAGTCCAATTAGCCCCGGCTCTCAGCTCATCCCTTGTCTGGTACAACTTAGAGAAGAAAGCAGCAAGTGTGTATGTGTGTGTGCGCGCGCGCGCACGTGTGTGTGTGTGTGTGTGTGTGTGTGTGTGTGTGTGTGTGGTGTGTGCGCGTGCACGCGCGCGTCTGTGCGTGGAAGGAGTGTATATGTTTTTGCTTTTAGGTTCCTGGCTCCCTGACATCAGAGTAGGTTCCCATACCAGGGTGGTGAGGCTTTGAGAGAAGCATCCCAGCAGACTCTCTGGGGCGGGTGTGTGCGTGTCGGCGTGCCTTGCGTGGAGCAGGGATTGCTGTACCCAGCGCGAGGCACTGGAGGAGGAAGCCGTAGCAGAGATCTGAATAATTGATTCTCCAGCAGCACCAGACGCCCGGGAGCGGGCGGAGAGCGTGGTTTCAGCACCAAGGTTGCGCGCCACCGCAGGCTCCCCCCCATCATCAGCCAGACACTTAGGTTGGCCTTGTTCGCTGCCGCCTTGCGCTCCAGAAGAGGGTGACCGCGCTCCGCGTCGTCGCCTAGGGACTGCGGGGTCTGCCTCGGCCCGCCTCCAGGGTGGGCGGCTGCAGGCGGCCGGAGCTCCAAACATCCTTGGATTGCGCGGGGGTTGCTGCGCTGCGTCTCGCTGGCTGAGAACAAGTCCTAAGTTGGTGTGGTGGGTGCCTCTGCCTTCCTCTATCCTCCGAGGCGACCGCGGCAGAAGCGCGCCCCAGGATCCTGGCTTCTGTGAACCGCGGTGGCCAGGCACTCTCCTGAGCTCCCGCTGGCCAAGTCCCGCAGCGAAGGGCCCTGAGGGAGCTGCGGTTCTCCGCCCGCAACCTTCTCGGCCAGGGACCGCGGGGATCCCCGGCCACACGCGCGCGCGCGCTCCCACACTCACTCACTCACACACACACACACACACACACACACACTGGCTCTCCCGCACGCCAGGCTGGAGCTGGGCTGCGGAGAGGGTGTCCAGGCGCCCTCAGAGGACCGGTCAGCTGCTGTCCGGAGTGGAGCAGGAAGCTAAGCCAGGGATCTAGGAGAGAGGCTCCCCAGGTGCTGTGCCGGAGCATGGGGCCCAGATGAGCTCTGAGAGTCGCGGCCGCAGCAATCAGCCCTGGAGATGACCAGGGGCGGCCACTGCTGAGAACTATGTGGAGAGAGGCTGCGGTGAGTGCTGGCGCGGGACGCCGAGCCTGGGAGGGCCCTGTGAGAAGCGGGTGGGGGGAGGTTTGGATAGGAAGGGGCGGCAGGACGCACTAGAGGGTCGCTACGTGGGAGTGATCACACCTCCCTCGGGGATCCGGGACCGCGGGAGCCCGCGTCCTTCCCTCCCCCTCTTCTCCTCCAGGCTCGTCGCAAACTCAGCCAGCGCCCCCTCCTTCCCTCCTCTTTTTCTCTCCCTACCCCCCACCCCCCTCTCTCAGCAGCTCCTGGTCGCATAACTCCCAGTAGCCGGCGCCTCGGTGGTGGTAGAGGGTGAGGGTGGAGGTTCCCACTAAGCTTCTTGTGGGTGACCAACCTGGGGCTCCCACTCTCGGGTGCGTCCCTGAGAGGAGCTCCAGTTATCAGCCACAGGGACTGAAGATCCGCACCGAGGGTGTCGTGGGCACCAAGCTTCAGCTCCCTCTCTGGTCGAGCCCCCAGGGTGCATAAGGGGGCTGTGAGCACTGCAGACTGCATCCCTCCCCCACCTTCCCCCGCGCTGGTGGGCTGACCCTGCCTCTCCATCTCTTCTCCGCCCCGGTAGAGCCCTGCTGCAGAGCCTCCGGCTGGGATAGCCGCCCCTCGTGGGGGCGATGCGGACAGCGCGGGACAGCCAGGGGAGCGCGCGGGGGCCGCAGCATGCGGGAACCCGCTAAACCCGGTGGCTGCTGAGGCGGCCGAGATGCTCGTGCGCGCAGCACGCCCCATTGCATCCTTCACCTTCTCCGGCTACAGGTACGTCCTGGTTGGTGATACGGGCTCAGTGGGCCTGGGAGGAGATAGGCTCAACCGGTGAGGAGAGAGCAGGAGAGGATTCAGGAGGGAGAGGGGGAGAAAGAGAGCGAGCGAGAGAAATCCAGTAAGAGAAAGCAGGAGAGGAAGAGCCCTGTAGCGAGGCGTTGGAGGAGCACCAGGTGGCGCTGCGGTCCTGCACTCCACCTTTCTCACCCGAAATGCCAGGGCTGGAGTTTGCCCCAACTTCCCCCGGGTGCAATAACACCCGGGCCGAGGGGCGCGCGTTTGTAAATGAGCGCACTACTGTACAGGCATTTGCAGGCAAGCACCGTTGTGCACCTGGTACAGTACTTGTTTGCGCACCGCCTGAGGACGTTTGAAGGCTCCAGCTGGCCGTGGGCATCTCCACCACGGCCTGCGGATGTGCGCAGAAAAGCGCGCGTGTCTGTTAGCATGTGCAGCCCACTGCCCACGTGCATCTAAGATTTGGCTCCAGGGTCTTCAGTGGAAAGACTGTGGAGAGGTTGTACACTCCGCGCCCATCTGAGAGCTTTTTGGGAGCCTACCCCCCCCCCCCCCAGCACGTTTTTTTGCCAGCTCCCACGCTCTGGCCGGCTTGCGGGGGGTGGTTGGGGGTGGCGCGCCTACTCTCCAGAATTTTGCATTTCACACGGCGTGAGAGACTGTATGAGCGCTTGGTTGTGTGCACCCGTGTGTAGGGGGCGGGTCCTGGGGCAGCTTGTCATAGAGAGAAAGCGGGTTCATGGACTCTCCCGGCAAGGTGGGGAGGTCGGGGCCCAAGTTCCTCCAGGCACCTAGGAACTTGGGGTCACAGAGAGCATCATTCCTCACTTTCAAACGCTTGGGGTGTATCCTGTAGGGGAGAAGCGGGATCTGCAGCCGGTGGGTGCCACTGGTGGAGAGAGGTTTGTGGCGCACTGGGCTAGCTCTCAGGGCGTGGGGTCAATTAACCCCCTAGGCACACGACAGATTCAGGCTGCGGTATGCAGGCACCGCCTCTCACGCTGGGGCTTTTTCCGAGTGCGCTGAACGTGAGCAGGGGGCGGGGCCGATAACTTGGTCCACGCACCTGCGGAGGAAGAGGGTTGGAGATGGCTAGGTCTGGGCATCTGCTTGAGGGTGGTGGTGGGGTTCATGGCTCTCTGGGCACTCAAAAGCTGTGGTCTGCATCAAATTTGGGGAATTTTGTGTGGAATTTGGACCCAGCTGGGGTTGGGGGAAGTCGCTGGAGACAAGAAAGGAGGAGGCAGGGTGCCGGGATGGGCTTGGGGACGAGGATGGAGAAATAGATTGGGTTGGAGTGGTAGATGGAGATGGACATGGGTCGAGGGATGTGGATGGCATCAGCGATGAGGACTCTGGTGAGTGGTCAAAGCAGCCAGTGCTGGGGCCCTGTTTCACACTTGGCTCCTAGAGCAGGTGCTGGGGCAGTCATCCCTCTCACTTACCGCCGCCCTGCCTCTCGCTCTCCTCCACCTCACAGGGACCCTAAGTGGCGACCATGGGCAGACTGGGCTACTGGACCTTGCTGGTACTGCCGGCCCTTCTGGTCTGGCGCGGTCCGGCGCAGGATGCGGCAGCTGAGAAGGGTCCCCCAGCGCTGAACATTGCGGTGCTGCTGGGTCACAGCCACGACGTGACAGAGCGCGAACTTCGAAATCTGTGGGGCCCGGAGCAGGCAACTGGCTTGCCCCTGGACGTGAACGTGGTGGCGTTGTTGATGAACCGCACGGACCCCAAGAGCCTCATCACGCATGTGTGCGACCTCATGTCTGGGGCGCGCATCCATGGCCTCGTGTTTGGAGACGACACCGACCAGGAGGCTGTGGCTCAGATGCTGGATTTTATTTCCTCACAGACTTTCGTCCCCATCTTGGGCATACACGGGGGTGCATCTATGATTATGGCTGACAAGGTAAGGCTGGGAGGAGATGGGCTGCCAGGGTCCTACAGGGGCGGATTCTACAAATGGCAGTCACCACGGTGGCCTAGGGCGCCCCTAGCAACTGTGGGCTGTGAAAGCAGGTTAAATGGCCTCTGGCTTGAGAACTGTGCTGTGTCTCTCTGACCCAGACATGAATGGAAAGGCCCTTTGCTTTTGGTTCTGAAGTTGCTGTACTGAGAAAATACAAAAGTAGGATGGGGAGTGGAGATGGGGTGTTTGGAGATGTTCAAGTAGCGCAGAGGCAGGCGTGGGAGCACTTGGGTCAACATGGCTGCAGCCCTACAGTGACAGTGTCGTTTTGTTTTTTGGTTAATAATCAGAATCTCCATTTTCTTTCTTTTGGTAAAGTGATTAAAACTACTTAAAAATTATTAAGGATGGGTATGTGAGGTTTTTAGAAAACGTAAAATGGGGACAGATTCGTGTTTGCCTGGACTTAACAGGAATGGAGGTAGGAGCCTGAACCGGGAGGCTAGAGGCATGTGGGCTGAACTCTGCCTCTAGCGGGTCGGAGTGTGTGCAGGGAAGTAACTCCAAGCCCAGAGTGTTGAGGGCCCGGAGGTTTCCTTAGGTAGCTTTTGTGTGAACTGACAGCTTCACTACAGAACTTCCAAAGACTGTCAAATGGAAGGCATTGGCTCTGGGAAATTGACCTTGGTGTGGAAGTTGAATTTCAGAAATGAGAGAAAATGTGTCTGACCTTCTTGACTTTGGACCACAGTTCTTTGGAGCATTGGTTTGGGGAGGAGATGGGAGAGGCTTGAAGGTTGAATGGGATGTTAGGGATGACGCTGTAATCAAGAGGGAAGAAAGTTGGAAGAGAGAATAAAGCAAAAAATGAGAAAGAGGGAGATACCGAGTTAGTGTGCTGTCACTCCACATAAGCCTCTGGAGGGCTGGGAAGGAAGGCCTGGGAGTACTTGTGTGCATTGTCAGAAGTGGGACCTTTCTTAGGTAGCAGGGCACAACCTTTCTTGAAGTGCTACTGTGTTCATCTAATCAGCTTCCAGTCTGCTCAGTACATCTTCCTCTGGGGACTGTGTAAATTCTCCCAGGTCCCCTGGGCTGTGGCACATGCAGTGAAAACACACACTGATGCAGCATCTTATTGAACACTGATTTCAGATGGTCCTCTGTCTGGCAGGGTCTCATGGGAGGTGAGCATCTCTCAGCCACCCCTCTGTTTTGGAGGCTCCCTTTCTGGTATAATGAAAGCAGGGGATGGCTGGACTCTGCTTTCAGTGGATGGGTCATGTCAGAAGTGCAAAGGGCCTTAGGATTATTAAAACTCCGGAAACTCCAGACAAAGTGGCTGAAGCATATGGCTGGTAAGAAACTTCACCAAAAACACACGTTGGGGGATGAAAATAGAATCCTGTTTTTCTGGTCTCAAGCTGTGATCTAGGGAAACCAAACCTAACCTTTAACATTATCATTCCTTATTTAAGAGGGACAGACATTTGGTTGATTGTACAGGAGGCACCAGGCCATGGAGAAGAGGTAGTGAATCAGCTTGGAGGGCTTGTTCAGTTAAGAAGAGGGTACCCTATTTAGCAGAAGGGAAAGGGGATTAGATTGTGAAATCTATTATCATTGACCTTTCCTTTTTAAAAGTTTTGATTATAGAAGCAAGGCATAAAAATGAATAGGAACAGTAGGACAGGAAAAAAAAATTGGGTAAGAAGGCACATGCCTTTGATGCCAGCACTCAGAAGGCAGATCTCTGTGAGGTCCAGGCTAGTCAGGGTTACACAGAGAACTGTGCTACCAGGTGACCGGGTAAGGTGCTTTGAGGTTGGGTGGCTTGTGTAGCTTTCTGGCTTTTTCTTATGACTATGAGCTGGCAAGTGTGTGGGGCAGGCTCTCCCTCACACAGTACAGCTGGAAAAGTGGGTACAGAGAGGACCCCAGTGTGAGCACTCCTTGGTACGATATGACCTTGACTATCAAGGAACCTTGATCCTTAAAATAGTGGTCTCTGTCTAGCTAGTTCAGCCACTGTACCTTTCTTGAAACTGAGTTTTGAGAAGTCAGAGGAATGGGTGAATGTGTGTTTTTTTTCTCCTGGGTTGAAATTGCCTTTTGGAGATGTGGTTAAAGTTTTGTTTAAGTGAACAGAAACCTGTGCTTAAGAGTAAAGGAAAAAAAGAAAAGGACCCAGGAAATGGTAAGAGGATGGTGTGAAAGGACATTTCCAGAGAAGATAAGATTAGAGAGAGACTGAAGAGCAAGACAGAAGGGAGGGCTGAAGTGCCCATTGTTCAAGCACCTCGTAGGGACTGGCTTCTCCTCATTGAACTGGGCCTTTCCAGAGTTGGCCTAGGAGAGATTTCCAATTGTAGCAGAACGGGAGATGAGTCAAGATGGCAGGAAGTCCTTTGAAGTGGGCAGAGACATCACTGGGATTATGCGGGTCTCACGTAGAGGAGGAGCAGGTGCTATGGGGAGGAGCGGGTTTGGAGAAACCTGTGTGTGTGTGTTTAAAAAGGAAAGGAGTTGTCTGAAATGCAATCAGCCTTTCTTTCATTAGGAATGCATATGTTTGGCTTGTCTCTTTACCACCTGTTTGGGTTACTGCTTAACATTCAGTGGACTTTATTTAGCTTTATGGAACTAGTCATGAGATGTTGTCTAAAACTGCCTTGCTTAGGCATGCTGACAGTATTGTGACCAGAAAGCCTTAATCTCTCCAGACTGACAAGACTCCATAAGGGAATTCCAGTTGGGTAATGTCACCCAGAACATACCAATGTTTTCTTACTTCTGACTTGACAGTGTGATAATAGTTGATTATCAGCTAAAAGGACCCCCTCCCCCCAACACACACACACAAGCACATGTGTACACAGGAATTCAAACACTTAAGCCTTCAGGCATACATCCCTTTTTACCTTGTTCTCAGTCTACTTGACCCTTGAACAAAGCTTTAGACCAGTGGTTCTCAACCTTCCTAATACAGTTCCTCATGTTGTGGTGACCTCCAACTATAAGGTTATTTTTGTTGCTGCAGTTTTGCTATGGTTATGAATTATAATGTAAATACCTGTATTTTCTGATGTTCTTAGGTGACCTCTGTGAAAGGGTCATTCACCCCTAAAAGGAGTGGAGAGCACAGGTTGATAACCACTGCTCTATGCTAAGGGCAGTGGTGTCAAGTGGCAGGTGTTTGGGGTGTTATTTTAACTTACTGTCGTGTTGTTGATTTTGGTGGTATCCATGGGTGGTCTTGCAATATCATTAAATTGGAGGTGAGCATTGGTGTCGATGACCTCTTGCATCCTCATGGCTTATCTAAGAGAAACAGACTCTTGCTTCACAGGAAACCCAGCAAGTTGATTAGACCTTTACATCTCTACTCACCATCCTTGAATTCCTTCTCCCCCTGGCCCGCCCCCTGGTGGAAAAGGCTAGGTTCATATTTTACCTCTATCTATCCATGCTAGTCACTGTGTGAATTTTGTTTGTTTGGTATGTTTATTTTTAGTCATTTATTTTGAGTCACCAAAGGATTTATTTATTTTACTTTATGTATTTGATTGTTTTGCTAGCATGCATGAATGTTCATCACGTGGATGCCTGTTGGATTCCCTGGAACTAGTTGTGAGCTACCTTGTGGATACTGGGAATAGAATCTGGGTCTTCTGCAAGGATAACAGGTTCTCTTAGCTGTTGAGCCATCTTCTCAGCCCCTGTATGTTTATTTTAAATGTGTGTGTGTGCTTGTGGAGGTCAGAGGAACCCTTGAGTATTGTTCCTTACGAGCCACCAACCTCTTCTTTTAAGAATGTAAGTCTTTGAGGGAAGATTTTTAAAAAGTATTTATGTGTATATGTGTTTTTGCAATAATGAATTATTCTCCATAGACAATAAAATAATGTCATCTTTTCATTGTAGAACACTTATAAAGTACATTGAAGTTTAAGGAAGAAAATAGAAAGCTCACCATAAATTTTATCAGTGGGATTAACTTTGGCAACATGTAGATGTATTCCTTGTAATAACAGTTTGTTGGGGTATAATTTCAGAATTATACATTAAAAATTTTTTTTTCCCAAGAAAGGGTTTCTTTGTGTAGCATTGGCTGTCCTGAAATTAGTTCTATAGACCAGGCTGGCCTTGAACTCAGAGATTCTTCTCTGCCTTTTGAGTGCTGGGATTAAAGGCATGTACCACTACTGCCTGGTGAATTATACTATTTTTATGTTATTATTTTTTGTACTTTACACTCTGGGATTTTTGACCAGAAGACTCAAGTATCTTTAGTTCCTGGAAAATCCCTGGCCTGTCTGATAGGTACTTTCTCTCCTGTCTTGGCTATTTCCACTATCTTGAATTGTCCTCTCTTCATTGTGTACATGCATACTCTATGCAGCAGTTCCTCAGCCAAGCCCCCCTACACCTTACTTATTTTTATATTTTTGAGCTTATTTTAAGAGCAATTATATTTTGTTTTGTTCAGCCCTTGCCAGTTACCTTCTCCTTACCCCTTCCACATTCTTCCTTAATTGATAGTCACCCTTACTTTGATTATCTTTGCTACATACATACATACATATGTATGCAAAAATATATATAAATAGACCATGTTGAGTCTGTTTTTGTTGTTTGTGTGTATATGGTTTCATGACTGGCCACTCTGAATTGGACAACCAATAAGGGGGCTCATCAGGGTCTCATGAACCCTGAGTGGCCTGGACCTTGTTATATAGTTCAACAATGAACTCGAACTTCTGATCCCCCTACCTCTACCCACCAAGTGCTGAGATTATGTGCACCTGACACATGTCCAGTTTATGTGGCACTACAGATCAAATCCAAAACTTTGTGAATGTTAGGCAAGCACGCTACCAATTGAGGGACAGCCCCAGCCCCTGGTCTTAAGAGTTTCTTCTGCCTCATATCTGTAAGGGAGTGTGCTTTTATTTATTTACTTTTCTCTGTGGTGTTGGGGATGAGATCCAGGGCCTTATGTGTGCTAGACCAGTGCTCTTCTGCCGAGCTTCACCCCAGACCTGGGTTTGTAAACCAGAATTCACATCAACAGCTCCATCAGGAACATTCCCTTTTCTCTTCATGGCTTATAGTGCAGGCTGGACCAGTCTATGTTGATGACTTCCTTATAGCTCCTTGACACAGGCAGGAGCCTTCTGAGATGCAGCTCTTGGAGCATTGTGTGGATGTCCCAGCCTGGTTCATGGAGAGTGGCACAATCTTGCTGTGTTTATCCCCTCTCCTTGGGTAGGTGTTAGTACCTGTGTTCACACTGTCATGTTGGATCCATTTCCCCATGGGCCTCATGGCTTCCATCTTCTCATATGGAACTATGAAGTCTGATCTTCCTTTTCTTTTCTTCTTTGGTCCCTTTTTCTGGTGTTGGGGATGGAAAGCCTAAGTGCTCAGCCTGTGCTCTGCCACTGAGCTGCACCATGGTTTATATATATATGTGTGTGTGTGTGTGTGTGTGTGTGTGTGTGTGTGTGTGTGTGTGTGTATTTGTGTATGTGTGTATGAGTGTTCCTGTAAGAGTGTGTGTGTGCATGTGTGAGAACATGCGTGCATGTGAGAATGTGTATACTTCTGGTGGGAGTGTTGGGATTACTGATGTGCATATCAGGCTTTTCATGTGGGTTCTGGGGGGTGGAGCTCAGGCCCACAGGATATGAACTAAATGAGTTGGCTCCCTGGCCCAGCCCTCTGTACTTTTGATCTTTGATTTCTTGTTTTTCTTTAATTCCTAAGCAATACTATACCAATAAAAAAAGGGAAGACTTCTGTATAAATTTTGTGTATTAGGAGCAGCAGAAGTAAGAGACTTGAATGTGCTCCCTCTGGTTTTGAGCTAGTTTTATTTCCTAACCTGCTTTTATGTTTTTAAAACTTGATTGTACATTCTTGGGATTTTTCCTTAGAGTGAACTGGATGTTTAGGTTTGATTTTAAATGGCTGAAGAATGTTTGTACTATAATCAGCAGAGTTGCTCCTCTATAGCCCATGTCTACACAAAGTCATTTTGGGTCATGGGTGTGCTATCTGGTGTCCCTTTGCTTTGTTGACATGGTAAATGTTTGTTGATTGAATGAATCATGCCATTGGTTTTGATTCCAGCTTGATGCTGCTACTGGATGGACAAACATGTCACACGACATTTCAGGGCTCTTTTTGTTCCCTAAGTGTGGATTGATCCCATACATGTGTGCCAATTCTTTTTCTGTCTTTAGCAGGAGATAATTATTAGCCATCCTGGGTATTAGCATGAATTAGGGGTTGCACATAAAATCCCCTGGAGCTGTGCTAAGTGACAGCTCAGTGGTAGGTGGAGGAAGTTGGTGCTCTTGCAACCTGGCAGCTCCTGAGTTGGATGTGAGTGATGGGCCATTAAACACCCAAGGCTCAGGAAAAGGGCAGACATGCAGATCTGAGTGTTGGAGGATCCCACTCAGCGGCTGCTGCAGCATCGGCAGGGAACTGGGGAGGGTGGGAAGCCTACTCTAGCGGCATGGAGAAGGCATGTTAGAGGCAGTCATCTACTCTCGCCCACATAAATCAGCAGGGAGCAGCAGGCAGATCTCAGAAGGCCTGACTGACTCTCCACACAGTCCTCCAGCTTCTTGGGAATGGCTTTGACCCTTCATGACTGTGGTTTCATGGTTTGAGGATTGTGTGTGTCTTCATAGTCTCAAGTGGAAAGCAGTGCTCCAGACAGAGTGTGTGTGTGTGTGGGGGGGGGGCGGAAGAGAGGAAGGGGAGAGGGAGAGCGGGGGAACAGGACTGAATCTTGGGTTTTCAGTGAGCGAGTCAGGGGCATCTACTGACTCATCTTGCAACGAGGTCATCACATAAAGGAGCGGTTATAAGGCCATTAACTGGTGTTGCACTCACACCTCCACAGCCTTTATCTTTCCAATTTCAATTAGTTACCAACACTTTAAAGTTTAAATCACAGCTTAAAAAAACTCTAAGGCCTGGCCACACTGCCACTTCTCCATGGCAACTGTTGACTAGATAAGCCATCCTCTCCACCTCTCCATTTGACAGGATAAGCACCCTCTCTCTCTAGGCCCCCTCTTCCCACTTCCCTGCTTTGTAATGACGTTTTTTTTTCTGAAGGCTTTGGGAATTGAGACCGCTGATGCTTGTGAAGAAAATAGCTATACCCCACTAATATTTCCTCTCTCCCTCCCTCCCTCCCTCCCTGCCTCCCTTTCCTCATTCATTTCTTCCTTCCTCCCTTCCTGCTTGCCTTTCACTTTTCCCTTTCTTTATGGAAGAGAACATGCACATGTGGACAAGGTCTCATGTACTTGTACATGCAAAGGCCAAGGCCAGATGGTCTGTTCTGTTACGCCAGCTCTTCACCTTGTCCTCCTTAGGCAAGGCCCCTTGCTGAATCTGGAGCTCACAGTTTTGCCTGGGCTGTCAGTCCATCAAGCTCCATGGCGCCTCTTGTCTCCCTCTGCTTACCCCCATGTTGGGGTACAGGAGGCTATGTAGGTGCCAGGGACTGGAACTCAGGGCCTCACGCTTGCACAGCGAGTGCTGTCACCCACCGGGCCAGCTCCCTCCGGGCTGCTGCTTCGTGGAGCGGGTATTATCACACTGATGCTGTTGTTAATGTCTGGGTGCTGCTACTAAGTAGCTTGAGTTGGAGCATCTCAGAGATCCCTGGGCCAAGAGTCTGAGGACCCGAGTTCCATCCCCACATACCTGTGTGGCCTTGGGACACCCCTTCATCTTTTTCAATCTCTTGTTCTTCTTTGGTAAAACGAGAGTCTTGGTAACATCATCTCTAAGTCCCCTCTAGCTCTGGAAATTTTCTCTGCCTTCAAGGAAGACTTCAAGAAGTTCACCAAAATGACTCGTGACACTGGGGGCAGAAGATGTCTGTCTTAATCTTTTAGAGAATGCTGTGACTAAATGGTTAAAATATTGGCTCTTGAGTTAGATCATCTGTGTTCAGGCTTCACCACTTGGTAGCTGGGCAACTACTAAGAACGAGCCTCACTGTCTTTACCTGTAAAATGGGATGAATCCATTGCTTTCCTGTTCCTGTGATACAAATGCCATAAATGAAAGCAATTTAGCAGAGACAAGGCTTGTTTTCTCTTATGGTTCCAGAGGGACAGAGTTCTTCCTGGCCGGGAGGTGTGGCAGTGGCTATGCTCTCCTGGTGGTAGAGCATGGAGCTGGCTGATCTCCTTTTCATCCACACACAGGAAGCAGAGAGAGAGAGAATAGAAAGTAAGGCCAAGCAATGAAACCACAAAACCCACCAGCAGGACACACTCCCTCCAACAAGGCTCTCCTCGGAAAGGTTCCACAGCCTCCGGAACAGCAACACCAACGGGACCAACTGTTCAAACACTGAGTCTGTGGGGCACAAGCTACCACATCGGAACAATGTTCACACTTGGCTCTTATGAGTTTGGGTGTTGAATGAGGTCATGGGTGGAGAGTTCACTTCAGTGTCTGGCTCATCCTAAACTATTCTTAAGATACAACATACAGAGCTTACATTTTGTGGTTGTTATTTTTCACCAGTGTGTATTTTTAGCAATTATAGATGGGGATTAACAGTGATATGAGGTTCTAAAGGCATTTCCTGTGAGAAACTGAGACCATAGAAACGAAGGGTCCAGTGTGGTGTGATTCTTCCTTCCTCCAGGGCCAACCAAGACCTGGCTCTGCCTTCTCAGGTCTCAGTGTGAGCTTTGTCCTGGTGTGGGGAACGACGCTTCCCACTTCCGGATAAGAGCACTGGGACTCAGAGCGGGGTGGGGGGATGGAGGGTGGCTGTGGGGGTGTGGAGGTGTGGGGGAGTGGGGGTGTGGGGGTGTGGGGGGAGCAAGGTTCAACTTTGTAAAGTTGAGAAACTGGCTAAGAATGGCTGGTGCACTGTGAGGAGAGCCCTTTCTGAACCTGTAACCAGCGCCCTCCCCCTTCCCTGTTTGCTGAGCCATCAGGAGGGCACGATCTTACACATTGTCCGGCCTTACCTTGCTCTCTTTGCACATTTGCCTTTTTCTCACCAAAGCCCCACACCGTGGGCTCGTCTCTATGCTTCACATCCTGTTTATTTAAAAATCTGTTAGGTGTATGAGCTTGTGTCTGTAGGTCGCTAGGCAAGCACTGCTGTTGGTAATTTTCTCTAAATGTTTGGTTCTGGTGTGGAAGGGGTTGTAGAGTTGGGTGCCTGGGAGTAGCTTAAGTTGTCAGCAGAGGTCTAGTGTTTCCAGATCCTCTGTGTCTGGGCATAAGCTGGCTTGAGATCCCTCTGGAAACGAACCATCAGAATCTGTTTCTTACCTTGGTAAATCAGAAGTAGTGTGGGTGATACAGGAGCAGCTGGAAGTGGAGATCATCTCTTTGACCTTTGCACTTAATGATTCCTCCAATTGGAGCTTATGTCGCACTGGGCATTGGTCCCTGCAGTGTAGAATACTGCATATAGTTTCTCATGTAACCCTGCCAGGGATTAGTGACTCAGTGGGAGCCTGGGGAACCTGGCAGCCCCAGAAATATTTGTTTAAAGGTCCTCTACGTTCAGATGAGGGACTAAAGACCCAGAGGGCTGTGGGATTTGTTGAGAACCACACAGTTAGGAAGTAGGTCTATTGTTCTAATTCTTTTGCTTCTTTGATTTTCCTTCTAAGTGCATAATTGTGAGCTCAGTGGGTTTTGGGGACTTCCATCAACATAGACAACTGCCAAGGTTTATTATGGACAACAGATTTTTAAAAATATTTTGGTTGTCTTCGCTTGCATGATAAAGATGCTTTTTAAAAATTGAAATGATGGACTTCTGCCATAGTCTGTACTGCAGGGGTCACCACCCCAGCTTTACTGATACATAAATAATAAATAAAAATTGTGTATTTGAAGTATACATGTGATATTTCTTTATATTAATACATGGTGAAATATACAGCCAAGCCAATGACAGATCCTTGTCTTCAGTGTGTGTGTGTGTGTGTGTGTGTGTGTGTGTGTGTGTGTGTGTGTATTAGAATCTTTGCTGGGTGATCCTTCATCTCCATTTTCAGCAATTTCAACACATTAGAATTTTAATTGCTTATTGATTGATTGATTGTGTTTATGTGCATGGGCATGGACAGACCATGGCATACTTGTGGAGGTCGGAGGACAGCTGGTGAACCTGTGGGAATCACTTCACTATTTCTACTGTATGGATCCCAGGGATCAAACTCAGGTCATCAGCCTTGGGAGCAAGCACCGCACCTTTACCTGCTGAGCCACCTCTAGCTTTCTTGCTAACCGCAGACACCTCAAAGTACCAATACCAAGGCTCTGGAACCTGTTCAGTTAGTTGGTGCCATTTGCCCAACATCTTCCATAGGTTTAAGAAGACTTTTCACTATTTTGGGAAAGGAAGAGATGACCTTCAAATTCCCTGGGGGATAAGCTTTGCAGGACCACAAATAATGGACTGTGCTGAACCTGACTAGATTCATTGTCCACCAGCATAATATTTAAAAAATATGCATGAACTCTAGCTGCTTGTAAGGATGTACACCTGCAACCCCAGCTCTTGAGAGATACAGGAAGGAGGATCAGAAGTTTAAGACCATGCTTTGCTACATAGGGAGTTAGAGGCTAGCCCAGGCTATGTGTAAGACAACCTGGGCTATGTGTGACCCAGTCTTAAATAAAACAAAACAAAAACCTAAGCAAAACAGCAACAGTAAAACCTGAAAGCAATAGAACAAAACCCCAAATAGTTCAACACCTCCTAAGTCTTGATCCAACTCTTAGTGACTATGGCCTGTCTCAGTTAAAGTTTCTATTACTGTGAAGAGACTCCATGACCACAGAAACTCTTATAAAGAAAAACATTTAATTGGGGTGGTTCATTTATAGTTTCAGGGGTTCAGTCCATTATCATCATGGTGGGGTGCATGGTGGCATACAGGTAGACATGTGTTGGAGAAGTAGCTGAGAGTTCTACGTCTTGCAGGCAACAGGAAGTCAACTGAGATACTGGGCAGTAGCCTGAGCATAGGAAAGTGCTCAAAGCCCACCCCCACAGTGATACACTTCCTCTAACAAGGCCACACCCACTCCAACAAAGCCACACCTCCTAATAGTGTCACTCCATATGAGATTATGGGGGCCAATTACATTCACACTACCTCAGGGCCATGCTTCTCAAACTGTACTGCCTAACTAAGGGCTCCATTTACATACCACTGTTGTTAGGAGTGCTTTCAGCTGCAAAGAAGAGCTCAAGAGATTCAGCACTTCTGTTGCAGAGGAGCCCCATGTCTAGCTGAGTGACTTGACAACCCTGAAGGACTCAGGTCTCTCCTGTCTCTATTTTTCTACTTTGCTTTCCTTGGCAGCTGGCTCTCTTGGTTAACAGATGGCTGTTTTTGTTCCATCCTGACTCCACTTCATGCTTGCACAGCAATCGTTGTTGCCCAGGGTTAGTGCCCTAGTCTCGTTGACTTCTTGGAGATAGAGTCTCACTCTCTAATCCAATCTGGTCTTGAACTTGAAGTTCTCCTGTATCGATTTCCTGTACTGGGCTTACAGACACATACTGGCAAACTCAGAGTCTGTCCAGGACTCTCTCCTGAGAACAGGCAATGCTGCCGAGTGGAACTCAGTTCCATGAGGGGTCCTGGGAGAGCCACCTAAGCACTACAGCTGCCCTTCGGCATCTGCAGAGTTGCACTTAGCTCTAGGGGGCAACTTCCTAGGCTGAGATATTGCACTGTGTGCTAGGGAGGCACCCTCAGTATTGTGCAGAATCTAAATGGAATGTGTAAAGGGTTCCAGAAAAGGCATTTAGGTGTGTCCCACTGAGGAAGGAGGTCTCAGGGAGGATTTGAGAGAGATGTTCAAACACCCTGTGGCCAGTTGCAGGGTGGAAGGTTTTAGTCTTAATCTTTGTTGTTCAATCTGGAGATGGAACTGAGAAGTAGAGTTTCAGCTTGGGTGAGGGTTAGGCATTGGCAATGGGGTCCACAGAATCAGAAGTACCTGTTGGGATGTGGCTGAGATAATAGTGACTGTCTGACTGTCAGGGATAGGGTAGAAACCTGGGCTGGGCCACCTCTGAGTTTTTATTACATTCATTTATTTATAATGTGTGTGTGTATACATGTGTGAGTGGGAGTATATCACTGGAGGTCAGAGGACAACCTGTGGGAGTCATTTCTCTCTCTCTCCCATGTGGATCCCAGGGAGTGAGTTCAGGTCATCTGGCTTGGTGGCAAGTGCCTTTATTTTCTGAGCCCTCTAGCCAGCTCTTGTTCAGACACTTTGGACCTCTCAAACCCTTTATCTGTTTTTAAATCTCTGAGCCCTGGTGCTTCAGGGCTTGGGATCTGGCTGAAAACCAACATGCTTGCTTTCTCCAAATGTGTGAGACATTTGATCTAGATTTGACTGGTATGGGGGAGAAATTTATGATCCCTGCATCCTCACTTTGATTCCCAAAGGTCTTTATATCTTCCAAAGGACATATGCGATTGGAAAAGGAGGAGCCTATGTATATATCAGCCCAGTTGACTCACACACATAAACAGGGACACAAGCAGGTTGGTGGCACTGTATTCACCACTGGAAACAATGTTCTGGGTGATTAATTACCAATGATCTCTAAGTAGACATTTCTGCAACTGCTTCCATTTACATATACTCATATTTTCACCTCACACATTTTCACATTAATATAGTAATGTGCCTATATTTAATGGACAATCCAGTCTGATTTTCCCAGTAGTCAGATGATGATGATGATGATGATGATGATGATGATGATTATTATTATTCCCCCTCTTCTTCCATTTGTATTTCCTGTGTTTGCAACGTTTGCTTGTTGTAGGAAATGTTGGTTCAGTTCTATTGCGGTCTGTTTCACCTAATGTCCCCACCACCACCAAGGGAAACAACCTGAAATTGCTTTCTGAACAAGCTACCATTTTAGATTTTTATAACTTACCATAGCATGGAAATGGCTTTTTCTTCTCCTCTTCTTCCCTTTCCCCCTCCTCCTCTATTTCTCCTCCTCTTCTTCCTCCTTCATTTCTCTTTGACAGAGTCTCATGTAGCTCAGGCTGGCCTTGAAATCACTTTGTAGCCTGGATAAGTCCTTTATCTGGTGATTAGCTTCCAAGTTTGGGGGTCATAGGCATGCACCACCACACCCAGTTAGGATATACTATTTTAGTTACTTATTTTTGCAGAGCAAAAAAATCCTCAAAATGCAATATAACATTAAGAAAGAAGTTGTTTAATTAATTAATAAATAGCATATTTCCGTATCTCCCTTATCTATCATGTTGCTGACTTGAAGAAGGAGAATATGAGTTGGAATGGCAATTTATTTTTATCTGTAATTAGTTCTGAATTTTATATGTTATAAAGGGGCTCCTCTTCAATTTAAGCCCTGACTTGAGTGTAGTTTATCACTATCCATTGGGTTTTTGAAGATTAAAATAATTAATTATATGTGTGGGTATCTGCAGTGCCTGCAGAGGTCAGGAGAGTGCATTGGTTCTCTGGGAGTTGGAATTACAGGTATTGAGTCACCCAGTGTGGGTACTGGGAATTGAATTTGGGTCCTCTGTAAAAGGAGCAGGTGCTCTTAACCCTTGAGCCGTCTCTCCAGCTACTATCCCTAGGTTCCTTTTTTTCTGGTTTTCAAGACAGGGTTTCTCTGTGTAGTTTTGGTGCCTGTCCTGGATCTTGCTCTGTAGCCCAGGCTGACCTCAAACTCACAGAGATCCGCCTGGCTCTGCGTTCCGTGTGCTGGGATTAAAGGCGTGCACCACCACCACCTGGCTCCTAGGTTCTTAATAAAGCCTCTCGTCAAAACAAAGTAAGCTCATTCTGAAATATGTGTGTCTCAGTTGGGATTTCTATCACTGTGACCAAACACCAGGACCAAAAGCAACTTGGGGAAGGAAGAGTTTTTTTGACTTACGTTTCCACACCACGTTTCATTATCGAAGGAAGTCATGGTAGGAACTTAGGGCAGGAACCTGGGGGCAGAACTGAAGCAGAAGCCATAGAGGAACTAGTTTGCTTCTCATGGCTTGCTCAGCCTGCTCTCTTATATCATCCAGGACCACCTAATCAAGCAGGCCCCACCCCATCAATCACTAATTAAGGAAAAGCCCCACAGGCTTGTTTACAAATCAGTAGACATTTTCTCAGGTGTGGTTCCTTCTTCACAGAAAACTCTAACTTGTGTCAAGTTGACAAAAACCATTGTGCTGTAAGCCTGTATTTAAGACCTCCTCCCTCCTTCAATAAATGGCATTTGGCATTCAAAAACAAAACAAAACAAAACAAAACAACCAAGACAGAGTACTTGGCTCATAGCCGTTCAGCGTTTAAGATATCTGCTGTGATAGGGTCAGATTTATGGACCACTTTACTCTCCGTTGAAGTTGGCTGGACTCCTCCCATGTGTTAACTCCTGCACACAACTACAGGGGTTCACAGCCCTGTGGGGACTGATTCATGGTGCTCCCCTTTGCCTGTGGTCCCCCTTTGTACTTTCAGTTATTCACTCAATTGTGGTTTGAAAACTGTAGATGGGAAATTCCAGAAATAAACAACACACAAGTTAACATCAGGTATTGTCCTGAGTGGTGCATGAAAGCTTGTACTCTCCTCTTGTGTACTTTCTGGGTAAAACCAGTCATTTGTTCCTGCATCCATGTGTGTGTGCTGCCTACACATCCATTATTCAGCAGTTTTCACTGTGGCCATCTCTGGTTGTCTGTCTTGTGCATGTGAAATAGAGGATGGGGGAGATAATCAAGTTTATATAATTTCTATTATTGAGTATTGGCATAAATTCCATTTTATTTAGTTACAAGTCTGTTGCAAGTCTTTCATTGTTTCTAAAGTAAAAATTGAATTTTAATCATAGGCATGTGCGTAAGGGAAACACATAACATACATAGGGCTTGTTAATATATATACAATTTGAAGCACTATTCATGATCTCAGGCATCTCCTAGAGGACTTGATTGTGCTCCTCAGGTAAGTGGAGACTACCACATTTATTGGTTTATTAATGCTTTCATTCCTTACAATTTAAAAATGTTTTGTTTTTTTAAAAATTTTATTTTATGTGTATGTGTACCATGTGTGTGCAGTACCCTTGGACGCCAGAAGAGGGCATAGGATCTGGCATTCCAGGCAGTTGTGAGGCCCCTGTGTGGATACTGGGAATTGAGTCAGATCCTCTACTAAAGCAGGAGGGGCTCTTAACTGATGAGCCATTTCTTCAGCCCTCTTCACAGTTTTGGGACTACACTTCGGGTGAAAATGTTTTGTGGACATGTGATAAATATTTGCTTTGATGTAACCCATAACCTGGTTTGTGGAGACTTGGAACTGCAGCCCAACATCATGTGACCCATCAGGGTGGCTCAAGGGCTACCATGAGGTGGAGAAGGGCTGTTGTGTGGTTAGTCAGACTGGGGAGCTGATACCAAACAGGCTACTGTTCCCTGAGGGTCACCTTCTGCTGTGCCCAAGGATGTGCAGCAGGCAGAGAAGGCTAGTGTGTAGACGACTGGAAGCCAGTCTCCAGTCAGAAACTTCTTTCTTCTTAACTGGCTTCCTGAGGCTGCCAGGCATGAGAGACATTGATAGAGTTTTCTCAGGATGGCATTTCTTCCAAGCCAAACACTGAGCTTTTGGCAGCTTCCTGTTTGATGTTATAAATGGCTGAATGTCTCCTGCTCTATCTTCTCTCTTCAAATTAGGACTACCCGGCCTGAAGACTAGGTGATATTTATAGTCCTTGTCTAGGGTCCGAGGGCCAAGAAAGGGTGGACTGTGCCAGGTGAATCCTTTAAAGCTGAGATTTCAGAAAACACACATACGCTAGAACAACCCTTCCCTCCAAATCAGGACACAAAAGAAAACCCCACAATCAGCCAATATAATCAAATGCAGGCACATTGTGAAATTCAGAGCAGAATAAAGAAGAGAAATGTTGTTTAAATCCCACCAGTACAGATGCTTGTTCCCTCTTCTGTACTCTTTCCAGTCTTCCCCTTGCACCTCATGTGCAAAGCTCACACATGTCCACATAAACAGTTTGGGGGGTCTCTACACACCAGGGCTGGCAGGTAACGATCCGAGAGGGGCAAGAGGGAAATATAGTTCAGCAGGACTCAGGAGCCGGTGTTGGTTCAAACGCCTAGAGACTGACACCAGGCAGTTTATTTTAGGAATATTTAAGTACAGTACAATTTGGAAAGATGTTCTTGGTGCAACACAACCCTATATGAACAATGAGGCATAATTACATTGAAACTATTTTCAAAGTACATGTCACTTCTCCTATAGAAATGGGTTCTATAGATAGACTACATACATTATCTTAAAGGGCCCGGGGAGGATCTGGTGTGGTCTTGGTCATCATGCAGGCTCTGGTCCTGGCTGTAGGGGCTTGAGGGAGCTCCTGGCCGTGCAGATAGCACAGCGGTCATCTAGACTATTAGCCATCTCCAGCCCTGCTTTTGGAAACTTGGGGGAGCCAGATATTGCCTGGCCCTATTAGTTCAGGAGTCACCGAGGCTCTGGGCCACCTCCATCCCCAGCCTTCCGAGTGGAAAACCGATTAAATACATCTCTTTGAAGTGGCAGCCTCGCGTGTTTAACTTTCCTGGTTTCCCTAATACTTACCTGTGAGCACAAGGACCTTTGTGCTCCTGGCATATACACAGTTACAGAATTTCCCCAACAGTTTGTAATTTTTCTATGCCAATTTCAAATTACATACATACATACATGCATACAAGTGGTGTGTGTGTGTGTGTGTGTGTGTGTGTGTGTGTGTGTGTGTGTGTGTGTTGGAGGCCAGAAGAAGGCGTTGGATACCCTGGACCTGAAGTTGCAGGCAGTTGTGAGCTGCCGGATATGCATGCTAAGAACTGAATTCAGGTCCTTTGCAAGGGCACAGTATGTTCTTACTGGCTGAGCCATCTTTCCAGCCCCCAAATAAGAACCCAGTCATTGGTTTCCGGACAACTTGAAATACTGGACATTTCATTTCCATTAATCATGTCTTGATGTAGCTGTCATCCAACTCATCAATGCTTGAAACACAAAAATTTCTAATTGGCTAGATGAAAAATGTTATCTTTTGATTTAATTTGCTTCTCTGACACCTGCTGTGACATGCGTTTTCATTTAGTCATAGTTTTTATATTCCCTGGATGTTTCATGTTTCAACCTCTTTGATATTTCCCATTGTGTCAATGGGAAAAACCTCAGATAATGATGGATTCCAATATAAAGTACAATGATATAATTTCAAGTTTTAAAAACTAATACATATTTTGAAGGCTGTCAGGATGCTCTGTGGCTCTCCATGCTTAGGCACTCAGTCTTGTCAGTCCTGTCTGCATGCACACTGTTTCTAAATTTCCTGTAAAATGGACAGCTTTCCAGCAGAGACTCATCGGGGACTGGACAGGAGGCCAGGCGAGGAGACACGTCCACGTGGTCCTGCGGAGGGCTCAGGTCACAGGCTTCACGGCAGGTTGTGGAGATGTGTGCCCTGCATTTTGTTCCTTTCCCTGGAAAGCCACAGAAAGCTGCACATGTAATGAGTGAGAGGGACCTTTCATGGAGCAGCTGTATCCTGTAGTTTCTATATCTGTGATGTAGCCAGCAGGCACTGAGTTTTTTTTTTTTTTTTTTTTTTTTTTTGTGTGTGTGTGTGTGTTGTGTTGTGTTGTGTTGTGTTGTGTTGTAGTGTGTGCTGATGTTAGGTATCCTCCTCAGTTACACTCCCTCTTACTTTTTTCCATAGTTTCTCACTGAACTTGGAGCTTGCTGATTTGCTTAGGTTACATGGCCAACAGGCTTCAGGAGTCCACCTGTTTCTGTTTTCTCATTGCTGAGATTATAGGAATATGCCATCACGTCTGGCTATTATGCAGGTACTGGGGATCTGAACTCAGGCAAGGACTTCACTGATTTTCTTATCTCCCCTCCCCCTGAAGAAAGCTTTAGATAACAGCAGCAGGAGAGAGAGACTAAGAGTTGAGAGTACCAGCCTGAGAAGTACAGCACTGGACAGTGTCAGTATGGGCCCATCAGACATGACACTTCCTTTGCCAAATCCCTGAGCCCACGCTGTGTCCAATGTGAACATTCCAGTGTCTGCCTATGGGGAAACCTGGATCTGGAGGCTGTAGACAGTCACAATAGAAACCAAAGTATTTCATTAGTTTATTTCTTTTTCAGCGCTGAGAATCAAATTCCAGGCCTTGGGCATGTTAGGCAAGTGCACTATCACTGGCCGCACCTCCAGTCCTCGGCTTTCTGACATTGGGTTTTGCTCTGCAGTCCAGGCTTGCCTTAAAGTTGAGATCCACCTGCTTGTACCTCCTGAGTTCTGGGGTGACAGATGTGTGCCATCCTGCCAGCATTCCAGCATCTTACTAACCAGTAGGGTATCCCATGAGGATGTTATTGAGGGCTCTGTGTCTTTTATGCTGGTGTGTATGCAGGAAGACAGCTCAGAACAGGACCCACGATGGCTATCTCCCAAAGTCAGTGATACCCCGCGACTTTGCTTTAGTCTCTTTTCTGTTGGTGCGTTAAAGCACCCTGACAAAAACAGCGCAAGCAATAGTCATAACCCACTTCAGGGAGGTCATGAGGCATGATGTGGAGCAGCTGGTCACGTGCTGCTCACAGTCAAGATCAGAGCACAATTAATTGACACATGTGTGTTGGTTCAGTCCTCCCTCTCCGTTCTCTCTCCCTCCCCCCTCCCCCTCTCTCCCCCCTCTCTCTTTTGGTTTTTCGAGACAGGGTTTCTCTCTGTAGCCTTGGTTGTCCTGGAACTCACTCTGTAGACCAGGCTGGCTTTGAGCTCACAGAGGTCCTCCTGCCTCTGTCTCCTGAGTGCTGGGATTAAAGGGGTGCCACCATCGCCCACCTGCCCTCTCCACTATTACACAGTTGAGAGTTTCCTTCCTAGGGAATGGTGCCAACCACCTTAAATGAATGTAATACTGACACACTCACAGGTCAACCTGATTTAGATAGCCCATCATGGAGACTCCATCCCCAGCTGATTCTAGACTGTATCAAATTGACAATTAAAACCAACTATTGAATACGGAAAGGTGAGGCTCAACACATTTTGAAAATATCCTTTCCAAAAATGTGGAAACAGAAATGTGCTTCTTTTAGCCTTTCACCTGCTTGCTATGTCTGGTGCTGCAAGCTGGTTTTCTAGCTGTCTGAGTACCATGCTGCCCACCTCAACTCTTCATTTCCTAGGGCATGGGCATCCCCAGAAGCTCCTTTTTCTATTTTGGTTGGACCAAAGGGCTCTGTTTCAGTCTCTGGTCTGAGGGTTCAATGTGGTCATTTGCACAAGCATAAAATTATGTAACTCTCAAAAATACTTCACAGACTTTTAAAGTCAGCTTGGGATGTATCCTAGTGGGCTTGCTTTGTTCATAGATCTTTTCTTTACCTCCATGGAATTAGGATGTTCACATCTCAGTGATGGTGTGGAGGATTTCTAATGCCAGTGGTTTCCAGGGAGGAAAGAGGCCCATTTCCAGCTTCATCTGAGGGCATTCATGACTGAGAGATGCTTCAGGATGAAAATCCTGTGCTTAGCTCTGAACTCCCAGGTGCATGTGGTCATGCCTGTAATCCCAGCTCTTGGGAGATGGAGGCAAGAGATCAGGAATTCAAGACTGCTCTTGGCCACATAGCAAATTTGGAGCCAGCCTAAGGCACAAACAAGAAAGCAACAAAATCAGATAAAACAACAACAAAAAACTAACAAACCAAAAATAACTAATAAGATGTAACTTCCAGCACCTCAGTGTGTGAACGCATTTGGGGGTTTTAAGTAATTATGGTAAAACCAGGTCATATGCAGGGGTCCATAAGTATGTTTCTGAGCCTGTGGCGAGGTGGTGGTAGGGATGAGGTTGGGAAACATCTTCAGTGGTGGGCAGCACACTGAAAAATGGGAAATACCACCACTTGGCCTGATTTCTCTTTCCCTGCCTTTTATTCTGCCTGGGCCGTAGTCTATGGTATGGCACCCCCTTCTTCAATCAACTCTTCTGAAATGCCCTCAGGAACACTGTTGTACTTACTTTTCTATGGCTGTGACAAGACATCATGACCAAGGAAACTTATAAAACAAAGCTTTGATTTGGGCTCACGGTTACAAAGGGTTAGAGCCCATGACCATCAAGGTGGGAAGCATGGCAGCAGGCATGGTGCTGAAGCAGTGGCTGAGAGCTCACATCTTGATCCAGGGTCATATCCAGGATGCCTGCGAACTCTGAAGGTGCCCTAGTCCTTTGGTATCCGTGAAGTGTCTGGGGCACCCCAGCTCCTTATACATTGTGTAGCATATACCTGTGAGCTATGCACAGCCTCTCATGTGCTTCAGCTCATCTGTAGATGACTTATATACAGTCCCCAAGCAACAAAATGGTACCTATTAATGCTTAGAGGATAATGATAAGAAAGTCTTTATGTGTTTAGTACAGATCTGTATTTCCCTGAATATTTCTGACCTGCAGTTGGTTAAATCTGTGAATACAGAACCAATGGATAGGGAGCGCCAACTGAGCTTAAAGAGGACCTCTCCAAGAGGTGGAAGATGAGGTTTAGAGAAGCCCAGGGATTTGCTGAAGTGCATCCTTCCTGAGTCCCAGCTTAGGGGTCTCCTGTTTCATCAGATGTTGATTACTGCTGCTGGTGAAGACATCAGCAAGGGTATTCATTATTTATGATGGGGGTGGTCATGACACCTGTCACTGAAAGCTCATCATGTGACCACATTGCATTCAGAGGAAGTGTAAACTCATGGCCGCACACATATTCCTTCACTCCAATGTCTGACTCTTGAAGACCTTTCCCAGCTTCTCAGTGGTGTTCCTGCTTTGGAATGTGTGCTGGCCTTGTACTTTCCAAGGACAGCTCTGGACAGTTATACTCTTCTAGAAAGAGTCCCATCCAAAGGAGGCTCGGATTACAGACATCTCAGGTATTTATAATGCATGGCGGCCTGTTTAAGGTATAGATGAATCTTCCACAGCACAGTGTGTTCAAGTAATGTTTTCCAAGTCTGTTTGATAACAAAACTCTTTGCTCATTTGCTTGTGTATGCACACACATGCAGGGGCCACAGGTTAACATGAGGTGTTGTCCTTACTTGCTTCTCACCTTATTTTCTGAGACAGTGTCTCTCACTGAACCTGGAGCTCACTGCTAGTCTAGGCTGCTGGCATCACCAAGCTCTGTCTGCCCAGAGCTGGGATTACAGGTAGGCATGGCCATCTGGTCTCTAGCATGGGTCCATGTCCTCATGTTCAGATGGCAAGCACTTTATGTCACAATTGATGAGTGTACACTCATGTGACATGTCACCCAAAGCCATAGTTTTGAAGGTTCCTTCTTGGTGTTGTGCCTTCCATAGATTTGGACGAATTTCCAGTGCCATGTTCACCGTTATGGTACCACTGAGAATGTCTGCATCACCGTAAACATCCTCTCTGTGCTGCCTGTGGTGCCTCTCCCTGACCTCAGTGGACACTGAGGTCTGCGTTGTCCCCCTCATTTTCCTTTCCCATAACAGCATGCAGTTGGAATCCCAGAGGACGTAGCCTTTTCAGATTGGTTTCACGTACTTATTGATACACGTGCAAAATCCCTTCATGTCTTTGCATGGTTGGATAGCTAATTTGTTTTTAATGCTGGGTAATATTCTGGAGTCTGGATGTACCATCTTTTAAAGTATGACATGTTCAGGACTGTTTTCCTGTCAAGAAAGTAAAATGGATTTGACTGGAGGAGGAATGAGCTAATCTGGTAAAGCCGTTTATGAATTGAACATCAAACCAAGCAAGAGGCTGGAGCTGGAGGGCAACCAGAGAAGCTCCAGCAGAATGAAGCCAGCAAGAGTCTGGAAAGGAGAGAGATTGATGGACACAGAGATTTAAAAAGATTCCCTCCTTGTGCATGTGAGTATGGGCACACATGCACCATGGGGCACATGTAGAAGTCAGAGAACAGCCTGGATGTTGGCTCTCCCTTTCCACTGTTTGAAGCAAGGTCTCTATTTTGTTTTCATTGTGTTCATGAGGCTAACTGGCCCAGGGTCTGCTGAGGATTCTCTTTTCTTCACCTCTTATCTCCCTATAGGATTGCAAGGCTTATAGATTTGAATGCTACTGTGTCCGGCTTTACATAGGTTCTAGGGATTTGAACTCACATTTTCATGCTTGCACAGCAAACACTTTACCCATTTATCTATCTCTTCAGCACTTTATAAGGTCTATAAGAGTGGAGATAGGCAGAAAGATTGGCACATGACATCCATGGAGTTGAATGATAATTATATCCATGTTAAATGTTAACTTTGGCAAAACAAACAATTTCCCTGAGCTTATCCAGCCGAGAGAACAGCCTGAATAAAGACATGTGGGCGGCCAAGTACAGGGTGCGTATGGGGAGCCATATGTGGATGGTTGTGGTTGGAACATGGGGTGTTTTCATTTTAACCCTAACTCTTCTTGATGTGGATGCTAATTTGGGGTGTATAGAAATGGTGTGAGCCACACTCCTGGCTTTGCCAGGTGTCCAATTCTAGCAGCTTGTCTCGCTTTTCCCTCCCTTGGCCCAACACTGGCCTGGCTGTCCTGGCTGTCCTGGCTGTCCTGGCTGTCCTGGTGGCCTCTGGTGGCCTCTGGTGGGGTGAAAGGTGTCTGTGATGGGTTACCTCCAGCACATTGTGACTTCTCAGAATGGAGGACAGATTCAGTGTCTCCCTGGGGTGGTGTGTGCTTGGCAGGAAGATCTGGACATGGAACTCAGCATTTATATTCCTGTTTGTTTGGATGAACCTTTTATGACATCTGCCTTTGAGCCAGTTCCCCAGGGCATCTCCGAATTCTGTTGGAATATGTCTGAGAACATTTGCTGTCCACACACCATTGTTTCTTACTGTGTCCTGTTTCAATATCTTGGTGCTGTGTCCTGTTACTTCTGTCCAGAAGGTCTCTGACCACCCAATGAGCAATATCTGTCTTTCCTTATAATATCTGTTGAGAAGGGAAGAAGGGTTTGAGCTCATAAAATTAAGAAGCTCTGAAGGGGCAAGATGAGGCAACCACTCAGTCTAGATGCATTGAGCTTACTTAGAAATCCAGTTAGGAATTTGGTGGGGTGAATGATGCTAAAAATTAAAAATACCTTTAAATACAACTTGCATCTTGTGTCTGAGCCCTTGATGGAAGGAAGGTATTTAATAGATCTTCCAAGATGACAACCATTCCCTAGGAGACTGGCCAAAGTACTCCAAAGCATTTATTGAAGTGGCCCTTGCTTTTCAGCAAAAGAAACAAATACATACTTATTTCATCCTTCATTGTCCAGGTTTCAGCTTAACTTTGATCTCCTCTGGGAAGCAACCTTGACTTCCTCAGGGTAGATTTCATTAAATTTATTTCATTATTTCAGTAAATAATGTTCAACAGATGGGTGAGTATGTACCATGAACCTTTGATGTCTTAACTCAGAGACCTTGGTGGGACTCCTAAGTTAATGGATTTGAATGATCTTTAAAGCTGAAATTACTGAGCAAGATCAAGATGGCTCAAGGCACCAGGTACAGCAATAAAGAAGGTCTCTCTTACCAGGGAGCTTATTTTCCAAGCGGAAATGTAGAAAATATGGGGAATAACAATATAAGATAATTTCAGGCAGTGATGTGACCCAAGCAGGGAACTAAAGCCAAGGAAGTCGAGAAGCCAGCATTGGGCATGGGAGGGGTGAGTTTCTTGATAGAAGTGAAGTACTTGATGGCCAGTAAAGTAGATGATAGAAGAACCCAGTGGAATGTGGGCAAGGCCATGGTCATGATGACAAGTGTTTGAAGCCCAAGTGGGTAGAGGAAGGTGGCTGGTCATGTTTTGGGAGCAGTAAGAAGAACAGGACATCTATAGGAGGCCAAGCAGGGAGAGAGAGGAGATAGGACCTGGAAGGTGCAGTAGAGGGCAGTCCCCAAGATTTGTGGCCAAGGGAGACATTAGGGTCATACTCTCAGTATGACAGGAAGCCATTCCAGGGCTTTGAGCAGAGTAGGCAAACCTTGCTTACAGTTTAAAAAATGTCATTGTCGATGCCACATTTATAGAAGGGAGTGGGGAAGGGATGAGGGGACACTGAGGAGACGATTTGGAAGTTATAATGGCAATTAATCTAGGTAGAGACAGGATTGGCCAGCTGGATGTCCTAGAAGGTTCTCATGGAGTGGTGAGTACAATCACGTTTGGAGTACAGAATGTTCTGGACTTACTGATTGGATATAAGGAATGAAAGAAGAAAAAGTTAATAGTGAAAGAGAAAGGATGGCTCCTGGGATTTTAATTTAACTCACTTTTACATTTGGGGATAAATTTGCAGGCTGGTGTGTGGTTGGTCATGTGGTTGTAACCGGGAAGGCAAGAGCTCCAGCTGTAAGTGGGCCAAGCTGTAACCCTCAAGGCCGACCTCTATAGTACTTCTGCCAGCTCATCCCTACACCCCAAAGGTTCTACAGCTTTCCAAATCATCCCTGCTGGCTTGGGCCCAAGTGCTCAAGTACTCCAGCCTTCCGGTGGTGCTTCACACTGAAAACAAACCGTGAGCTTTGTTGTCCCCCTTGGTGGCACCAAGGATCTAACCAGGGCTTTCCACATGCCGGGCAGGTCTCCACAGCTCTGTTTTCAAGCTGTCTGAATATTGAACTTCAGAGCGGCTTTCTTCCTGTTGTTACACATTCTATTCCTCCTGAGCCCACGTCTCTCATTGTACCTTCCACAGTGTCAGTGAGTTAAAACCTGCACCATTCATTAGCAGGGTCTTGATACACTCACATTTTAGGTCACGTCACTTCTTATGATGGACCACTGTTTTACGCTTTCCAGGATGCTTGGCAGTAACTTTGTCTTTTTTCACTAGATTGTAACAACTAAAAACATCCCCAGAACTGTCTACTATTTTCTGGGCACCATTGTTCCCAGCAGGGAATCACCCAGAAGCAGTGTGACCTCTCACGGACAAGGCTGAAATCTGTTCTCTCTGCCTCACTGGTGGTTAACATGGTGCAAGGTGCACTCTTAGGGACTTGGGAGCCATTGTGTTGAGTGACTGGATCACTGATGGGCATCTTTATAAAACTCATTTTTGGTAATCTGCTGTCAAAATTGCCTCATCCCTGAGAAATCCAGTGGGGAAGAACAGAGGAGTTCAGCAGGTTTGATCTTTGCTGGGATGCAGGAATTTGTCACCACACTTGGGAAGGTCCTGGAGCTGTTAACAGGGTTTGGCCATGTTTGGCTGCCATTTCTTCAATAGTTTCTGGACCATGTGGGCAGGGTAAGTGTCTCTCATATCCCCACCTTCTTCAGGCATTGGAGAATATTGCTGTTGCCTAATGACCCCATGCGGCTTTCTCAAGCACTGTCCTTAAGTAGAAGTTCTACTTCTCAGCCCAGAGCTGCCCAGAGAGTCCCTGGGGCCAGCTCAGCACCCGCCCTTCACCTCTGTTGGAGATTCAGAATTGAGGGGTCTTTTCCAGCTGGAGCAAGAATAGTATTAATAACTCTTCCCATGAGGCAGTTGTACCAATTCACACTCTGTGGGGGAATCTTTATCCCACACTAGTTTAGAGGGCACCGGTGTGGGTGTGTGAGCTCCTCTCAGTGGGAGCTGACAGGCGAGAAAGAGATGAGGCACTGGCTTCTCTCTTCACCACCCCACATGGGACAGGCTCCCACTGGGGATTCTGTGAAACCCTTGGTATGAATGAGTAAGTGGATGGTACTCCCTGTACCCATCTTGTTGCTATCCTCTGTCAATCATGGCTCTACTCAGCACCAGGCAAGTCTTGTAGCTGCCTGCCACAGAAGATGGAATTAATTAGGAGCCTCTGGGTCCCCAGCACTGAACAATGTTCTCCCTTTTAGTTTTTATTATATCATCTCTTACAAGGGCTTGCAAACCAAAGCCCATGATCTGATTTAGTACATCAAGCTTTACTGGAACAGAATTGCACACATTTGTAAATGTAATTGATGATTTTTTTAAAGACAATAGTTGAATTAAGTCATTGCTACAAAGACTGTGTGGCTTGCAGAGCTGAAGATACCTTTTATTTATCCTTCAAGGAAAAGTATACTGACCCTTAACTCACACTATTATTTAATCAATTTCTCTCTAAATTGAATTCATTTTAAAATTGTTATTATGGAAATTATCAAACATATAAGAGGGAGAATACATAAAGGTTCCATTATCAGGCTTCATCTCATGTTAGATATTCTGTTTTCTATTTCATATTATTTTATTTTAAGCCTTTGGGACTGATTCTTACTATGTAACTCAGACTGATTTGGAATTCATGATCTCTCCACCCCAGGCTCCTTCCTGAGTGCTGGAAAAGCAGGCGTGCATTACCATGATCAGCGATGTTTGTTTTAAACAACATTGTTGATGTATAATTAATACGCAAAGCTACACATATTTAACACATACAGTTTGGCGGGTTTGAACATAGGCACTCACCTGTGACACCATAGCCACAACTGAGGCATTCCCCTTTATCTCCGAGTGTTTCCATATGCCTCTTTGTGCTGATTCTGTAGGAACACCTATCATGAGCTTTCAGAGTTCTGACTGCACAATACTGTGTTGTTGGGTACACTCACTGGGCTGTCCAGCACTTCTTCAGAATGTCCTCATCTTACATGGCTACACTTCATGTCATCAGCAACCTCTCCTTGTTGCAGAGAAGTAGCTGTTGGAGCCCATCATTCTAGTCCCTGATACTGCAGGCTCAAGTACCTTAGGTATCTGGTATAAATGAAATCATGCAGTGTTTGTGTAGCTGGAGTTTTCTCTCCAGGCCCCGCCAAGCCCCAGCAGTCTGACAGCCCACTTATAAAATAATCACTCAGATACTTATATTATTTAAGCTGTTTGGCCTAATGGCTCAGGCTTCTTGTTATCTAGTTATTATATCTTAAAGTAACCCATTTCTATTAGTCTATAAGTTGCCACATGTCTCGTGACTTACCGGTACCTTACATCTCGCTTGTCATGGCGGCGGCTGGCAGTGTCTCTCTGCCTCAGCCTTCCACTTCCCAGAATTCTCTTCTCTGCTTGTCCCACCTATACTTCCTGCCTGGCTACTGGCCAATCAGTGTTTTATTTATTAGCCAATCAGAGCAACACATTTGACATACAGAACATCCCACAGCATGTTTGTCTTCTGTGCGTTGTGTATTTTACTTAGCAGAAAGTCTTCCAGAGTCACACATGTTGCAGCAAGTTGCAGAATTATGTTGGTAGAGCTTGTCTAGCTTGTGAAAAGCTGGAATTCAGTCCTTGGCACCACATAAAACTGAACACACCTGTAACCTCAGCACTTGGGAGGTGGAGGCAGGAAGACAGGAAGTTCAAGATCATCCTCAGCTACATGGCGAGTTTGAAGCCAGCCTGGAGTACATGAGATGATCCTCTTTTTAAAAGTCTGTGTAATAGTGAGGAATTCAGCTCAGTGGCTGAACATTTATTTAATATACACTGATGGTCCTGGGTTCATCTCTTTGCTACAAAATAAGTAAAATAAATAAATAAACACCAAAAGAAAAAAAATCCCTGAATATTTCACATCAGAATATACTATATTTTCTTTAACCATTCATCTCTTTTTGTACATATAGTTCACCCCCAACCAGTTTGGCTACTATAAATTATACTTATATGAAGCTTTTGCATAGCAAAGTAAACAATGGATAGAATAAAAAGGCATTCCACATCAGGGGTGAAAATAATTGCAAATCATATATCTGATAAGGGGCTATTATTCACAATAATTTAGGAAAACACTAGGACTCAATGGTGAAAGACAAATAGCTCAATTAAAAAATGGTCAAAACCTGTTATATAGAGCGTTCTCCAAGCAAACAAGTAGTCAACAGTATTGCAAGGTTTTGCAGTGGGTGATTGTGAGGGTCACTCCATACCTGTTAGGATGGTCCTTATCAAAAAGACAAAAGTGGACTGCAGAGGTGGCTCAGCAGTTACGAACATCAGTCTGGCTTTGATTCTCAGCACTCACATGGTGGCTCACAACCATCTGTAACTCTGGTTTCAGGAAATCTGATGCCCTCTTTTGGTCTCTGTGGGAACTGCATGCACATGGTACATAGACATACATGTAGACAAAACACATAAAATACAAATAAATAATAAAAACCCCAAATAACACATGTTGGCAAGGATATTAAGGAGCTGGGGTTTTGTATGTCAGTGGAAGTGTGAATGGTGCAGCTGCTATGGAGAAGACAGTGTGGACTTCCCTCTGGAAACAGAAGGATCTTCTGAGTAAACAATTCTCTTCTGGGTCCATGTCCAAAAGAACTGGAATCAGGATCTTGAAGAGATAGCTGCATCTCCATGTTCATCCATCATTCAATATAGCCCAAGCACAAACAGTCTTGTTTTCTTTAATATTCTCTCCTATTGGTTTGTTTCTGAAGGCAATAGTGGACACCATGGGAGGGAACCAGTTGCTTTCTGATTGGGTTTAAGGTCTACTTGACAGAGAAAACCCATACCTACTACTATAAATCTTTCAAGAACCCATGGTTCAAGGCTCATAGGCACCAGAGGTGAACCTGCTACTATTACTTTGGTAAGCGGTAACTATGTCCATAGTTTCAAAATGTCTTCCAAACACACGTTTCTGTACCCAGAGATTAGTGTAGCTCTCAGTCTGCATCAGAGCTTTTTGTGCAGTTGATAGACACTCAACTAGCCAAAATGCAGAGAACATTTGTCTATGGGATGCTCAGCAGTAAATGGGACATCTGTGTCACCCCTCCTTGCTCAAAGCTCAGGGAATGTCACAAAAGAGGGCCGTGGAGGATTGTAAGAGCAAAGGTTAGAGAGGACTAGAGTGCAGCAGGGTCTTCTGGACATGACAGAACCCCTGCATCCATGAACTCACAGGAGCGCTGGCTGTCTGCATGGGAACAAGCCAGCCAACAGAAAAAAAAATCTCTCTTAGGCCAGGTGTGGTGGTACATGGTTAATTCCATTACCCAGGAGGCAGAGGCAGGCCTATCTCTGTGAATTTGAGGCCATTTTGGTCTACATAGTGAGTTCCAGGACAGCTGGGGCTGCCTAGTGAGATCCTGCCTCAAAAACAAAATGGCAACAAAACATTTCTTGCTAATATTTTCCCTGCTCCTAATTATTTTAATGTAAACGTCAGAGATTACATGATTTATTGTAAAACACCAGTAGGTATCTGTAAAGATAAGGACTCCATGTGCTGACTATAAACACAACTTTATTGCCACACTTAAAATAAATCATTTATTAATAGAATTGGCTATCTCCCAACACAACATGATTTGCTCCAAGCAATAATGATTTGGATATGATTATTTATATGTATTTTCTCCTATGCAGTAGAATAACTGTTGATTAATGAAAAGCTTAAAAGGAAATTGTGTTCATATTCCCTTGAAACTTACCTCTCACACCACTGAGAGGCCCCAGCTGGAACACCAGGTTAAGGAGCTTGCATACTTCCTCTTTGCTTGGCATAGTGAGTATTATGGTATTTGTGCTTCCTTCACTCCAACAGAGTTAGTCAATGCCTGGAGCAAACAGCAGGGACACAGCCCAAGCATGTCATCTGAACCAACCACAGCTCTATAGTCACCTCCATCAGCTCAATGGGATTTACAATACGACTGAGACCGGCAGATGTAATTGGGTAAAGAGAAAATAGAATTAAGGTAATCTATCCTAAGTGTACCAAATTCCTGTAATGAGTCGCTTTCAGCAGTTGTGGAAACATATAATTACCAAACAAATTACATGTTATTTTTATCTAAGAAGCTAATTAAGTGTTCTGTGTAAATTATTATGTGGTGGCACAAGGATCCGGGTTGTATTAAGTACCTAATTGGAAAAGGGCCGAGACCCGAGGATTCTTCATGGGAATGGGATCAGGGGAGATCAGTGCAAGTGGATCTGGTAGTGGAGCAGGGATAGTAAGAGGCCAGTGGGAGTGGAGAGGGTTTGAGCATCTCTGGTTGGTTGTGCTTGAGCTTAGTGGGCTGAGATTAAGTCAAAGTTCAAGTTGGTCCCTTTTATTAACCTTGAGCAGGAAATGTGTTCCATCTAACTTGACTAACTTGACTCTAGGTTCGGTCTTCTCCACAGTGGTTACATAACTTCCTGCCTTGGCTTTATTTCTTGTGACTCAGTAAATCTCCCAGCATCTCTCTGTGGATTGGTGTCCTTTCATATCCTGGAATTTGGGGAAGTGGGCATTTGGGGACAGATACAGCTTCCTTCCCATAACTCCAAACAGTTAGCCTAAATCAATTTTTCGATGAAGATTTTAAGGGGAACTAGCCCCAACAAAACATCCCTGTTAGATATCTAGCATGAACACCTGGTTCCCTGCAGGGCAAAGCAAACTGAACAAGGCACAGTGTATAGATCAGAAAATGACATCGAGAACAGATACTACTAAAACCCTAGGATCAGTAAGATATTATGTCTGTGCAATAAGAACAGAATATTTTATCATTCAAAAACCAAAAAATGAGCTCTTATAAATTAAAAATATGAATGCACACATGAGATGTAGTGGATTTAGAATGCAAAGTTAAGGAAATATCTCAAAGTCATTGAAATTTGAGAGAACAGACATGAATTAGGTTAGCTAGGCGTGGTGGTGCACCTTTAATCTAGCATTTGGGAGGCAAAAACAGATCTCTGTGAGATCAGCCTGCTTCACACAGAGAGTTCTAGGCCACTCAGGGCTACTTAGTGAGACCACATCTCAAAAAATGAAAATGTTAAAACGTTACATGTTAAGAATGATGGAAACAATAAGATGTCATGAGTGGTTTGATGGAGCAATTGAAGGGCAGACATGTCAACAGACAACAGGGAATCTGAAAAACTCCTGTGAACAGGTCTGAGTTCTTGAGAACAGGGCCTCATGCTTGTGGAGCCAACATTTTACCAACTGAGCCATCTCTTCAGCCCCTACAAGCCTAGTTTCTTAAAATTAGTTTTGATAAATTCTTTGAGAACTTTACACAATATATTTGATCAGATTCAGCCCCTCTAACTCTTCCAATATCCCCTCAACTTCATGTCCTTTTTAATAATGTATTGAGTCCAGTTTGTTCTTTTCACGTAGTCCTGGGTGGGTGTGGCCATCTGCTGGAGCATGGTTGATCTATCCCAGGTCATACCCCTAACAAAAACAGATTCTCCATCTTTCAGAAGTCATCATCCATAGCTCCCCAGTCAGGGGTGGGGACTTGTAAACCCTTCCTCCTCCATTTTAGACTGTCACCTGGCTGATCTTGTGCTGTGAGTTTATGAGGGCAACAGCCCTGTCATGCTCAGAGGACACCATTCTACTCTGTTTCTCCCTGACCTCCAGCTCTCCCGATCTTTCTGTCCCCTCCTCCATAGTGCCCCCTGAGTCTTGGGGAGTTGGTACAGATATTCCAGTTGTGGTTAAGAAAGTAGGCGGTGTGTATCATTTGTACTTGGACCAGTTGTGAGCTTCTCTGCCACCCACCACCCACTGTACAAAGAATTTTCTCTGATGAGGTCTGAGGCTACACTAATCTATGGGTGTAGAGAGAGAAGGCAGTTTGACACTCTGTCTATTTAATAGAATAGTTGTGAGTTAACCCCTGGGCCTGTAAGTTCCCTAACCATGGGTTCTTGATAGATTTGCAGAGACATTTGTTTCCTCTTGTGGAACAGGACTTAAATCCAATACAAAAGTGGCTGGTTACCTCCACAACATTTGTGCCACTATCGAACCATGGGAATATCTTGCTATGCAGGTAATTATTGTAGTTCACAAAGTTCATATCTGGGTAAGTCAGTTGGTGACTCCCCTCCCTCCCAGCAGCCTATGCAGCACCCTATAGTCCTGTGGAAGCCAGCCAGCATGGAGAAAGCTTCCTGTCCGGTACTAAACCTGGTTGTTATGGAAAGGAAGAAATCCATAACAAAATATTCTTGCTGAGTGTTAGAGGAGAGGTAGACTTTTCTCCTAAGTCAGGGTAGAAGTAGACTTTTCTCCTAAGTCAGGGTGCTGTATTTCCTATAGGTTATACTGTGTCAGAAAGAGTGCTGAGTTGGAGTTATAAGACCAGATTTATGGTCCCTGTCCTGCTGTTGGAGAACTGTCTGACCTTCCACAAAGCGTCGCTCCATCCTAGCACTGCCATCTCATCTGTAAAATATGGAAAAAAGGCCCTTGGCATACTTAGCTCCTAGAGGTGCTTTGAAGGTGACATGCTGTGTTGTAAATGAGCACCATCAATACAGCCAGAGTCTGACTATGAAAGGCATGATGACAGTCACTACTAACCACTGGGCCTGCACAAAGATAGACAAAGCACGTGACCTCACTGGTGGTCTGGAGCTGTCTGCTACATTGGCTAGATCCAGGCCTACTTGGAAGTTGTTCTCTCCTGTCTGTCAGCTTGGTTCTCCAGTAGACTGGCATCATTTTCATGGGCCTGTCTCCTCCTTGCCACTTCTAGGATGACCAGGGTCCACCAGAAATGCCATGTCTTCATTTTTATCAGTTTGAAGTAGAGCGCAGAGACTCCTTTCAGTAGCATTGTCAAAAATCTCAGGGCAGGGCCAGCGCCATGGCTCAGCAGGTAAAGCACTCGCCATGAAAACCTGATGACCTGAGTTTGATCTCCAGAACCCACATTGAAGGAGAGAACTGACTCCTGAAAAATTGTCCTCTGGTCTTTACATACATGCTGTGGCACACATGTGATTTCACATTCAAATTTCTTACATAGATGTACACACACAGATTAAATGAACAAATGTAAATACAAAATGGTGGCTGGTGAGATGACTTAGTAGGTGATGGTGCTTGCAGGCAAGTCTGACAATCCGATTAGATTCTAAGAACTCATGGGGAGAGCTGAAGAAAATTCCTCTGACACCCACACATGCTCCATGCACACACACACATGGGCTTACTTGTGCACACAAACACACATGCTCTCTCTCACACACATGAATTAAAATGATCATGAATAAAAATAAAAAAAAAATTCCTGGCACAAACTCTGATTGGCTGCTTTTGGTTATGATGGCCAAGGGATGGAACCAACTGGCCAGGCTGGCCACATGTATATTTTCAGAGCTACAGGTGATTGAATTATCTCTGAAGTTACAGAGAAAAAAAGGTGAATACCATTGGCTTGCTGAAAATTCCAGAAGAAAGAGTGTATTTTGTATTGGAGATGACACTCACTATTGTCTATCTACTGATCTATGACAGAAATGTTCACTAGGCTGGCAGTCAGGGAGGACTCAGGTTCTAGTCTTGGCAGAGATACCCACTAACTCCATGAGTTTGGGTATATCTTTTATGGAACTTGATCCCCACATCTGTGAAGTAGATTTGGGCTTGAATTATTCAGGAGTCCCTCACCTTTTCTTTCTCAGATATTTAAAAAGTTATCTTCTTGCTTTTTCTCCCTATCCTATGCTATGCTATGTGTCTGTCAGCAAAATAAGATACATTAAGTAAAAATCTATTGTATCATAAAACATTAATCAACATGTAATTGTCATTTAGAAATGTTAGACAATCAGATGAAAGTAACTGATGCATCATTGAATTACACCTATTCTGCCCCAAAGCCAAGAAACTTAATGCTGACTTAGTATTATGTGGGCTAGTTAGGACAACCTGTTATGATACTATTTCTGTTAGGTGTTACAATATATTCAGTAGAGCCTGGGGTCTCTATTTCTCTCTATTGGATCCCTGGAGCCACAAATGATCATCTAGAAATATATTTATTTTGCTTAAGTAGATACATGTATCTATCTTGCACCTCAGGCTTAGGGATCACGGTGGAAGAGAGGTGGGAAGATTGGAAGAGCCAGGCAAACAGGGAGTTTGCTATAAAACTGTGTTCCCTACAAAGGTGAGAGAGTCTACACCATAAAGTCTCATCAATATGGCCACCTAAACAAGGATGACACCAATAGATGTGCCAACATGCAAGGGGAAAGCTCTTGGGGCTTCAATCTTAGACGAGGAACTATAGGCAACTAAGGAATGTTGAAAGCAGGAAAAATGGACTTTCTGAGGGAAGAGTCCACAAATTAGTTATCCAGCACCAAATGGTCAAGCTCTGAAATCATACACATAAATAATGTTATATGAACCAAGTAGGTTGTATTTATATATTTAGGAACATGTGTGTGTGTGTGTGTGTGTGTGTGTGTGTGTGTGTGTGTGTGTAAATTAAAGAAACAGAGGCCATGGATTTGAGAACGATCAAAGGTATGTGTGTATATATGTGTGAAGGGTTGGAGGAAGGAAAGGAAAGAGGGAAAATGATGCAATTATATTTTAATTTCAAAAACTAAAACAATTAAAAAAATAAAAATGGGGGTTGGGGATTTAACTCAATGGTAGAGCGCTTGCCTACCAAGTAAGCGCAAGGCCCTGGGTTCGGTCCTCAGCTCTGGCAAAAAAAAAAAAAAATAAATAAAATAAAATAAATAAAATGAGTAAACAAAACAAAACCAAATAGCAAAAAGCCTGGGAGATGGATCAGTTGGTAAATTGCCTGATGTGTGAGCATCAGGACCCGAGTGCATGTCTTTAAACCTAAATAGAAAGCTGAGTATGGCAATATGTACTTGTAACCCCAACATTGAGGATGCTTAGAAAAGAGGGTCCCAGTAGCTCACTGATCAGACAGTCTAGTCAATAGATGAGCCCCAGGCTCAGTGGGAGACCCAGTCTCAAAACCTAGTGTGGAAAGTTGCTGTGGGATGTCTTTCTGTATGCTGTGAATATGTGTTGCTCCCATTGGCTAATAAATAAAGCTGCACTGGCCTATGGCAGGGCAGGATGGAGCCAGGTGGGAAAATCCAAAAGAGACAGTGAGGGGAGAAAGAAGAGGAAACCACCATCCAAGGAGCAACTTGTAATGCGACACAGGTAAAGCCACAGAACAATGGCAATACATAGATTAATAGTTATGGGGTGAGTTAAGTTGTAAGAGCTAGCTAGCAAGAAGCCTGAGCCAATAGGCCATAGAATTTGCAATTAATATTCAGCCTCTGAGTGATTATTTCATAAGGGGCTGTGGAGACAGTGGGACCGGGTGGCACCAGAGAAACTTTTGTCTTCAGAAAGTGGTTGAGGAAAGTACTCTCTGGCCCCCACATTCATGTGTGTGATTAGGGCACATGACTGGGAACATTTGAATCTGGGATTTCTGTTGAAATATCAGAGATACATACAGCTTGGATTTCCTTGTGGCACCATCTGATTTGGGTAGAAAAATGGCTGTCTCCTTCAGCTTAGACTGATCCAACCTTGCTGGTTTCAGTTGAACAAGGTTTCTTACTCTGCCTCTCTTGCCCAAGCCTTTCTAGAACAGCCACTTTCCTGTTTCCCCAGACATGAGGGCATAGTGGAGACAGGATGCCCACCTCTCACCTCCTGTCACTGAGATAGAACAAGATGGAGTTCTATTCCCAGCCTGAGACCAGGCTCCTGAGGGAACAGAGGCTCATGCTTCAGTTTCAGCATCTAGGTCTTGGAATAAGAAAGGCTCTGTAGGCTTCAGATCTGAAAGCTGGCGTGTCTCATGGTCTTGGTTTTGACTTGGCTGACCCCTGCTGTCTCTACCAGGTGTTCTGAGTGTTTTATGCATGGCTGGGCTTAGGAAATTGGACTAGACCTGCCTTGTTATCTTTTAGTTTAGTTAATTGCAAGTTTTTTTTGTTGTGTTTTGTTTTCTGTTTTTGTTTCTTCTGTTTCCCCAATGGAGAACTTGTGTGTGAAGGATTCTAGAATCCAGGCACTACCAGGGCTTAACAGTGTTCTTTCAGAATCTGCCCTTCCATCCATCCGTCCATCCATCCATCCATCCATCCATCCATCCATCCATCCATCATTTAGCAAATTTCCCTTAAGCAATTCTGTATTGAAAGCACTCTGATAGCAAGGACCCAGTGATAATAATGGTAATGATAACAGTTGACATGTACTAAAAATGTATTATGAAAGGCTGGGGAAATGGTTCAGTAGGAAAACTGCTTGCTGTTCAAGTGTGAGCCTGAGGACTTGAGATAGGATCCCTGGATCCTACATAAAGCCAGGCATGAAACAGTGAGATGAGAGACTGAGTCAGGGGGCACATGGAAGCTGGCTGGCCATTTAACCTTGTATACACAGTGGTGAAGAATAAGAGACCCTGACTCAAAGAAGATGGAAGGTAAGGACGGATCCCCCAGTTGTCCTCTGACCCCCACATGCACACCATGTCCTGTCTGTCAACACTACATTAAGCCAGAAACTATGCTGTGTACTTTAAATACTTCATTTAATGCTTAAAGTGACTTTGAGATGTTCTTATCCCTCCCTTCCTCCATTTGATAGATGGGAAAAATCCAGGCAGATAGAACTGAGTCACCGTACCCCATGTATCATAGCTTGAACTGGATTCCAACCCAAAGCTCTCTGATTTCCAAGTCTTTATTGTTGACTAAGACCCATGTGAGTACAAGTTACACTTGATGAAAATAACTCCTTGGTGGTTCATTGCTGACACAATTGAGAAGCTCCTAGAGATTTTTAAGGCACACCTTGGATGTGTCTGTGAGAATGTTTCTAGGGCTGAGTAGATCATAGCTATATCTTGCCAAGGCTTCTTCCTATGTCTTCCTTTTAATCTGCTTCCTGGCTATCATGATATGAACTACCTGACTCTGTCCTGTCCTCCTTAGCATGATGGATTTGTGGGTATCTCTGAAGCCAAGACCCAAAAGAAGTCCTTTCTAATTCTATCCTTTTTTTTCTTTTCTGAGCTGAGGAACCCAGAACTAAATCCCCAACTCCCATTCCTTCCACCTTTTAAATTATTCTTTCAGGTGTTTTGGTTACAGGAATGAAGAAATGAATACCATCTATCTACAGATTCCCGCTACTGACTGCCAAAGGTGCTGTGTCTCCCTTGGTACGACTAAACAGGAGTCTGAGAGTAGACTGACATGCTATGTTGACATGGCCAAGGATTGTTAGAATTCATATTGAGACTTTGGCTTCTTGATGTAGATCCAGGGATCCTTCTATCATTGCGGGTACACAAGTTTTCTCAAGAGGCCAACTCCTCAGAAGGGGAGCCATGCCTGATGTTCAGAAGTTCATGGCAAATGTTGTGTGGCTCAGGCTTGGAGGACATAACCATTGACCTTTGTTTTTATTGTTGTTGAGACAGGTTCTTATGTGGCTCAGGCTGTCCTTGAACTGGCAGTGCTGTTGAGAGTGCCCTTGAATTTTTGATCCTCCTGCCTTTACTTCCCAAGTGCAGGATTCCACCATGCAGGTTTAGGTGGTGTTTTCCAGGGCTTGGTTTATTCTAAGCAAGTACTCTACCAGCTGGGTTATGTAGACAGCTCCCAAACAGTGGCTATCTGCTAAACTCATGGTGAGGTCGGTTTACAATGAGTTGGGGACATTTAAGATCAAACAAACCACAGCAGGGCTTAGGGACTCTCACCCAGGCTAGACGTTGAGGGAATTTTTATTGAAAAAGAAGAAAAATACATTTGAGCTGATTAAGGGGGTGATTATTGGCCCCAAGAAAAGCTCATGGGAAGAGTTGAATGCCTGAAGGAATTGAAAAATTCAAGAAGCCAGGCAGTGGTGGCACATGCCTTTAATCCCAGCACTTGGGAGGCAGAGGCAGGTGGATCTTTGTGAGTTTGAGGCCAGCCTGGTCTACCAAGCGAGATCCAGGAAAGGCGCAAAGTTACACAGAGAAACCCTGTCTTGAAAAACCAAAAAATAAAAATAAAAATAAATAAATAAAAAATAAAAAATTCAAGAAGAAAGATGTCTGACACAAAGTAGGTAACCCCAAAATTGTAGCCACTGTCATAATCATCATCTCATGAAGGTTGAATGAATTTAATTAAAGAAAGATACTGCCATTGACAGGTAAGTTCATCCCAAATTACGAAGAATAATGAGAAGGAAAAGATCATTAGAATATATGGAGCAAAATATCCAGTGGGTTCTGTTTTTAGGAAGATAGTTTATTAATTTTTAAGCAGTGTGTTTAACCTTGTCTGACATCATGCATAGCAGGTGTACAAGTCCTTATGACTGGCAAGTACCTCCTGCTCCCTAAATTGGTCATTTTGAGTTACCTGGGCTGGTTTTCTTGGAAGAGAACTGGCTTTATTAGCATCTAGTTGCAAATGAATGTCACCCTTGAAGTTCCTGTTGATATTTGATCTTGCATTTCTAGCTGTGGGCAGGAGAGAAAATTACCGCTGGACTTTTTATGTTTTAGCTTTCATTTGTTGAAGAGGTAGAATTACCTCTGTGTGTACTGTGGGGAATTATGTTTCCATACACACACACACACACACACACACACACACACACACACACACATACATATATATATAACATATAGTCATCCCAATGTTGGTGGGTATTTTGGGACTACCAGGAATCTTCAGAACAGACAGGGTTGGATGGAGTGGGAGGATGAAGGGAGAGTTGTGCAAACCAGATGATGGGTGGGCCAGTACATTTGCTTGTGGATCTGTTCACTGTTCTGTAAGGAAGCAGGCTGAGCAAGCCAGGGGAAGCAAGTCAGTAAGCAGCATCCTCCATGGTTTCTGTATCAGCTCCTGCCTCCAGGATCCTGTCCTGTTTGAGTTCCTGTCCTGACTTCTTTCAGTGAGAAACAGTGATGTGGAAATGTAAACTAAATTAGCCCTTTCCTCCCCAATTTGCTTTTTGGTCATGGTGTTTCATCATAGCAATAGAAACCCTAACTAAGACACAGCCTAACCTGCTTGGTGAGTTCCAGGCTAATGAGAGATCCTGCCTCAAAAAAGAAAAGGTGGATGGCACTGGTGTGATGACACCAAAGGTTATTTTCTGGCTTCCCCATATATGCAGATACATGTGCACATATAGTCACACACATGTGAAAACACACATACAGAGTGCAGGTGCATTACATATATAGCATGGCAACACCTGTGTAATGGTCAGTTCATGTGTCAATTTGACTAGACTACAGTTCCCAGTTATTGAGCCTGACACCAATCCAGCTGTGGTTGTGAAGTGTTTAGTAGACATGACTGAAGTTTATATAGTTAGTTGATTAGTTGGGAAATGGTGGGGACGATGTGGGTAGGTCTGACTAAATAATGACATGACCTTAAGAACAAAGCAGAGGCTTCCCTTAAGAAAAGGAAACTCTTTTCTCAGACAGAAGCTGAAGCCCATGCTCTGACATTCGTGTGTGTGCTGTGGATTTTAGATTAACCTTGTCTTTCCCCACAATCATGAAAACAGCTCCTTGTCATGAATCTCTTCGTCTCCTATTGTCTCTTATTTCTGATGAACTCTAATTTGAGTTTTGGGTGCCAGAAATGAGGAACTGACTTGGAAAAAAACCAAAAAGATGAAAGTGGTTTTGGGGTTGGTAGTAGATGGAACCTAACAGCAAACTCAGAGACCCCTTGAAAAAGCCAAGATTTCCTTGACCTAGTTATTAGAAATACACTCCTGACCCTGCTACTGAGGACTCAGGAGTGAGGGTACAGTAAAGAAAACACACATCGTTTAAGAGAATACTTCAGTATCATGGTCAGTTCATACAAATGTTGTGTTAAAGACACTCCAGTGGGGTTACTTCAGATGGAAATGGGACATGTCATTAAAAAAACAAAACAAACAAACAAAAAACCCAGACAAGTGACTGAATCATGTCCTGTGTTTTGTGGTGATGTGAACTTGTAAATAATGAGCTTATATGGGTGGCTGAGGAGATTTTTCAAGGAAATCACTGAAGGCACAGCCAGGTTCTTCATGCTTCAATAACTCTAAGATAAATAGACATGGTTTCTTTTGAGCCATACGTTTTTAGGTGACTGGTACAACCTGTTAAATGTCAGGTCTTCTGCTAGTCTCTTGACAAATTATCTTGTTTAATTGTTTCCATGCTCTCCTATGAGGCAGATGTTATGATCCTCCAGTGTGGAAGCCGAGGCATTGAAAGTTCAAGTGCCTTGCCACAGCTGCTTCCCACGTCTGCAGACTAGGTCTTAAATGAAGGGATGTCAAGGGACATGGGAGGTAGCTGAGAGAGCTGTGGAGAGATGTAGCTCAGTGTAGGGTTTGCAGATGATGTGCAATGAGTTGTGGGAAATGGTCTCACTGTTGCTTCATGGTGCTGGAGCTTTATTGAGCCATATGGTAACCAGCCACAGCTGGCTCAAATCCATCTCTGTAACTCTTACTGATCATGTTCCTGGACTAATTACTTCACCCTCTGGAATCTACCTTTCTCACCTATAAATGAGGAGGAGTACATTATCATCTTTCATATAGAGAGAAGATGCTTAAAAGAGAATAATCTGGGTAAAATGCTTAAGTTAGTATCTGACACATAAAAAATGCTCACAAGAGTGAGTATGAAGGGCTCAGCCCTGATGGGACATCAGTATCCATACTCCTTCACTTAAGGCTCAGGGAACATCACAGAAATGGTGGGGAAGAGATTGGGGAAGAGTCAGAGGTTGGGGAAGAGTCTTGTGAAACAATGTCTTCTGCCTGCCTGACAAAGACATCCACAAGATTAAGCTAGTCAAAATTCCTGTATATATATATGGGGTGAGAGGCTCACAAGGCCCCTGCCCCAGCTAGGGAGCTATTAGCAGTTGAAGGCTGCTGTTATAGGGGATGTTAGTTTTTTTTTTCTTATATGTGGGCCCTGGTAGGTTGCCCATATTCAGGTAGATGGCCCCCAACTCATGCATATGTGGGCAGCATTGACTGGACTCAGTGGGTTAGAAAAAGAGACCATGAAGTTGGGATAGAGAGGAGATTTTGGAGGATCTGGAGAAGGGTGGATAAATTGTATACATGCCTGAAATTGTCAAAAAGGCATTTAAAATATGCTCATGATCAAAAGAACAGTAGCAATACCAGCAGCAATGGTAAGTATGACGACACTAATACTGGTGACAGATTTTCCTTCCTTCTGTGTATCTCTATGCAGAGCAATGTCGGGGTGGGGAAAGAGCACAGGACCCTGGCTGGTTAGAGATATAAGCTTATCACAAACAAAGCAAAGAGTGGGTCCTGTAAGCCTTGCCTATGCTGTGTTCTCATTGTATGGATTTATCATGACCTGAGTATGGCCATCTTGAGTCTTAACTGTGTGGTTACCCAGCATCGTTGCCCTGTTTTTTTTTTTTTTTTTCTTCTTCATAGTTTTCTAGAATATTATCGATATACACCCTGGACCCTGGTTCTAGGGATGTGCCTATGTGTGGATATGAGTTTGAGACAAATCAGACGTATTCAACTAGGATGAAGTTGCTTTTGTCTTAATCCATAAATGCACCCCCTTTACTGAGCCAGACTGGGCTGGGGGAGAGGGGGCCGCAGTGTTGATGCCACTGCTCAGGACTGTACTTTTACGGGTAAGTCCTTGTGTGCTACAGTTCTGGATCTGTCGACTTTTTTCTTCGGTCTTGTAGCACCGTGGGGTGATGCTGATGCTAGTGTGTAAACTAGGACTGACTGCTATAGAATCCCTGTGGACCAATCTTGCATCTGCTTTTCTGTTCAGGATGTGCTTCACTCATGAGGTCTCCTCTGATCCTAGGCCAAGTGGACACTCTCCTTGGACTTTTAATACCCAATGCTTTCCTGCTCCAGTTTGTTGATGTGTTTGAGGCTCTCCCAGGAGCCCAGAAACTCTCTGCAGTATTAGGATCCCCATGATCTCTCTTATTTATGGCTACATCCTGAAAACACACACACACACACACACACACACACACACACACACACACACACGTACACACACACCAAAAACAAATTGGATGAGCTGAGCCTGGAGTGGCAGAGGGGATCCTTCAGCTCTCTTGCTTTCCTAGCTGCTTCTCCACAGTGTCTGTTTTTGCAAGCCTCGGAGGCCTGAGGCTGGTTGCTTAGCTCCTCCGTGGCCCTCACCACACAGCCCATTCTACATGCTATTCCCCGACCTCAGTGTTTAATATTTATTGATTGCCCATAGCATGCAAGCTGGTCAATCATGTTCAGGAGCCTCACTCTTTCCTTCTTGATGGGCCCCTGATGCTCCTTCCATCACCCCAGCTCTGAGATCTTGGAGCCTTGACTTTTCCTTGGAACCTTTATAACCCAAGTCCCAGCTGTGGAGGCACAGTAACTGAGTTTCCATTTCATTTGCCTCCCAAGCCTTGAGGGATATATATATACATACATACATCTGCCCCCTTTCCTCCTATCCTTCATTCCCCATACTTTTCAGAATCAGTGGGATGGGAGAGGAGCCTAGGATTAGCTTGGAGTCCCAGCTCTGCCTATAGTCCCCTGTGCTAATGGTGACTGTATTAGCATAATGTCTTTGACTCCCCCAGATGTTTGCTTTCCTGGGGACCTGCCTGAGCCACACTGCTCTTGAATCTACTTAATGAAGATGTGGCAGGCGGTGGGTGGCTGGAGATGGGAAGCTGGAGAGAGAAGGGGAGAGAAAATCCCTCGGGTTAGATTCCTGTTACTCAATATTGTTGAGTCGGATCTTCAGCATTCCATCATGTGATATTTGGATGCTGGGAGGGGAGTTAAATATAGAATTCCTCCTTTTGGCATTTTGGAAGGTTTATATAATGTCCTGTTCCTTTCTGACAGTGGGGAGAAAGTGAATAGGTTGCTTGGGAGATTGGTCTGGGTCTAAAGCGCCATTCAAAGCAAAGTCTACCGAGCAGCCTGACCCATCTGCCTACTCAGGGGTGCTCTGTGAATCATGTTTGCAAAGGCAGGTGCCCTTTTGAGCCGAAGGATCTGCTCAGCTCAAAAATTCTATTAATTCTATGATTCTACAAGTAGCCTTCACAAGAGTGGGCGCCGGAAATAGATCAGCTGTATGGCAGGCTCCGAATCTAACTGGTTTACTGATTTGATTTCTCCTCCAACTCATCTCTGGGCATGGCTTGGCAATGTAGCTGCTTTGCCGTGTGCACCCTGCCCTGGTGTCCTCGGGATGCCTGTGTTCAAACTGTCTCAATCATTTCCCAGGCACGTGACCTCCAGCATCTTCTCTGAGTCTCACTTCATCTTCTGCACTCCTTAGACTCCTTGCCTCCTCCCTCTTTCCTTTCCTCTTAGTAAATGACACTCACTGCTTTTTGCTTTGCTGTTCAAACTATAGATCCAGTACCCCAACTCTCAACAATTTTTAAAACTGGGTTGACTCTAGGGCTTTGTCCTCTACCATTGAGTTACATCTCCAGTCCTTTATTTATTTATTTTTATTTATTTATTTATTTATTTATTTATTTATTTATTTATTTATTTATTTTGGTTTTTTGAGTCAGGGTTTCTCTGTGTAGCTTTGGAGCCTGTCCTGGACTAGCTCTGTAGACCACGCTGGTCTTGAACTCACAGAGATTTACCTGCCTCTGCCTCCCGAGTGCTGGGATTACAGGCGTGCGCCACCACTGTGTGTCGTTTATGTATTTTTTTTTTCAACATAGGATCTCATGTCCTAAGAAGGCTCAGACTTTCTATAAAGTGGAGAATAACTTGAATTTCTGACGCTCCTGCCTCCACCTCCTTAGTGCTGGGATTATAGGTGCGCACCACCATACACAGTTTATGAAGAGGATCAAACCTGGGCCTCATGTATGGTAGGCAAGCACTCTACCAACTGTGCTAAATCCCCACCCCTAGTCTTCATTTTGAAAGAAAAGTATTGTTAAGTTGCCAAGGTTGATCTTAGATTCACTCTGTAGCCTAGGCTGGCCTTGAACTTGCCATTCTCCTGCCTCAGTCTCCAGAATAGTTGAAATTACAGGCTTAGGCCATTAGGTCAGGCTCTCTAGGACTAACACAGTCTCTATCTCTCTGTCTGTCTCTCTTATCTGCTACGTTCAAAGCACTAGCAGATGCTGCTAGCTCTGCTTTTACAACACACCTACAGACCATTTCTCCGTCTTTGATGCAACTGCCTCTGAAAGCCACTGTCGACAAGAACAGCATCTACCTGTTGGTCTCTGCTTCCACTTTGATGGTTTGCCATCAATTTGTGGTCCAGCTGCTCAAGAGATTAAGAAGAACAGCACCACAAACCACAACTCTAACCTGCATTTATCCTTATTAAACTCTTCCCACAGCTTTCTATTTTATCTAGAGGTAAAATAAATTACTTGTTGTAACCTGAAAGGCCTAACACAATCCCCTGCTTATATCTTAGACCAAAACCTTTCCCCACTCCCCACAATCCCTTCCTTGGGACCCCATCTCAGGGCCTTTGGAGATGCTATTCCCTTTGTCTGGGAACTTTAATCATGATCATTATTTTAAAGTTAAATTGAAGCCAACACACAAGGTAGTGGGTTTCATCAATGCATCTTTGTCTATATGTGTTATCATACATTGTTCTCATTCATTTCCCCCAATGGCCTCCTCCTGTCCCTCCCTTCTCCAGCTGCTCCTCTTCTCCAGCTAGTTCCTACTTCTGCATTGCTATTATGTGTGTGTTCTGTTAGCCTCTCCATTTCCCACTTCTTCTCACACTCGCTTTTCTAGTTTTATGACTTTTCTATACACATAGAAACACACACATAATTTTATTTTATAAATGCACATAGAAACACATATACATATGAAGTATATCATTGAATCTACTCTGAGAAAAAAAGATAAAGAAATAATAGGATAAATGGGTAGATCATTGAATCTACTCTACAAAGAAAAAGGAGAAGCTATAAAAATGACAAAAGGTAGATTATTGAATCTATTATGAAAAGAAAAAAGAGAATATGGGTATGATAAGATTAAAAAGTTGATTATTTAATCTACTTTTAAAAAGGAACTACTTGTTTTTCATAGGATAAGTAATGAAAATTTTTGTCTGAGTTTATCAAATATTGCTGGACTGGACATTGTTAATATATATAATGGAGTTTTTTATCTGAATCTGTCAAATGTTAATGGACTAGACATCATTAATGTAATTCTTGACTATATATTGTATATACTTATTGGATATAGTTTTTCTTGTATTAGTTATAAGCTTTTCTTAATTTAAGACAAAAAAAGGGGAAATGTGGTGGTATTGTGTTCCCTGAAATATTGTGCACTCTAATAAACTTATCTAGGGTCACAGAACAGAACAGCCACAATATTAAACATAGAGTTTAGGCAGTGGTAGCACATGCTTTTAATCCTAGCATTCCAGAAGCAGAAATCCTTCTGGAACTCTGTGAGTTCAAGGCCACATTGGAAACAGTCAGGCACGGTGGCTCATGCCTTTAATACCAGGAAGTAATGGCAGGAGGCAGAAAGGTATTTAGGGTGTGAGGATGAGGAACTATAGCCTGGTTAAGCTTTTAGGCTTTTGAGCAGCAGTTCAGCTGAGATCCACTTAGATGAGGACTCAGAAGCTTCCAGTCTGAGGAAACAGGATCAGCTGAGGAACTGTCAAGGTGAAGTGGCTGTGGCTAGTTCTGCTTCTCTGATTTTCCAGCATTCATCCCAATACCTGGCTCCAGGTTTGTTTTTATTAATAAGATCCTTTAGAGATTCGTGCTACATACATAAGTTTTTTTTATTTTGAATTTTTGCACAGAATATATTTTGATTATGTTCTTCCTCCTCCTCTAACTCCTTCCAGACCTCCCTCTACACATTCAACTTCATGCTCTTTTTCTCTCTCTTAAAAGCGAAACAAACTATCCCCCAACCCCAAACCATAACAACAAAAACAACAACAACAACAACAACAACAACAACAACAACAACAACAAAGCACATGCACACACACCACAGGGAGCCTGTTTTGTGTTGGCCACCTACCCAGAACATGGGTGTCTGCTGGGGTAGTTGAGTGTGGTTGAGGTCCCCAGGGTCACTCCACTGAAGAATCCTGACTTGCCTTCTCCCAGTACCTTTCAGGTGTGAAAGGCTTTCCAGGTATCAATGGGAATTTCTCCATGCTGGGACTTGTTTGGTTTGAACTTGTGTAGGTCTTGTGCATACTAGTCTCTGTGAGTTCATAACACATGTTCAACATAGGTTCTACATAGGAGAGAAAATATTGGTGATTAGTCTTCCTATCTGTGACTGCCTTCTCTAGATCACCCTACTGTTTTAGTTTTATCTCCAGCATTATTGCCTGTGACAGGCATTGTTTCATGTATGTGTTTGTGGTGCATGTGTGTTAACCTATGTGCATGTAGAGGTCTGAGAGGGGCATCAGGAATTTTCCTCAGTTGCTCCCCATTGTAATTATTGAGGTGGAGTCTCTCACTGAACGCAGAGCTCACCCACAGGGCTGTTCTAGCTGGACATTCTGTTCTAGCAGGTGCAGGTTTCAGCCTCTGAATTCTGGTCTTGGCTGTCACGTCCACTGGGGATGTATGTGGATTCCAGGGATCCAACCTCTGGTCCTCACCCCTGAGGCTTGTATGGCTTTCACCACTGAGCCAGCTTTGTAGTCCACAGGCTGTTGGTCACCTAAGTTAGAGCCACTTCCTTCCCACTATGGCCACACCCTTCATCTTGTTCTTCCACAGTCAAGCTCTGTCTGAACATGATTTTTTTTTCTGTGTGATGACAGAGTGTGTACCCTCTGAAAGTAGGGGATTTGTCTCCATTACTCCTGTATCCTAAGAAGGAAGCATACAATAGGTACATCAGTAAAGATCTGGAGTGTAAAAAGCTGAAAAAAAGGATAAAACAATGACATTTACAGGAAAATAGATGGACCTAGAGATTACAGTGTTAAGTGAAAGAAGCCAGAATAAACTCAGGAAGTAAAATACCACATTTTCTCTCACATGTGACATCTAGATTTCAGTGTGCATGTGAGTGTGTGCATATGTGTGTGTGAGTGTGAGTGTGTGAGTGTGTGTGAGTGTGTGTGTGTGTAGGCTATAAAAACAGAGACTGTGAAAGGGCAGGAAGAACTCTAAAGGAGAAGGTAGGAGATGGAAACGGACTATGTGACCTGAAAACAGAAGGAGGACTTTTTGGCACTAAGGGAAGAGGGGACAGCACAGTCAGAGGAAGAAAGACAAGTAAGAGTGAAGAATGAAGATTCTATGTGCAAGGAAATGCTGTGACTGAACCCTAGCTCTCACAGCAACTTAATTTAAAGACATGAGTGTGTGAGGAGTGGCTATAAGGATCAAAGGAGCACACATGAACATACATGCAAATATACAAACGTGAATACACACACAAACATACTGTGGTGGCTTTAATGAGAATGGCCTCCATAGGTTCATATGTTTGAGTGCTTGGTCCCTAGTTAGTGTAACTGTTTGGGAAGAGTTATGTGGTGTGGCCTTGTTGGAGGACACATGCCATTGGGGTGACATTGAGGTTTACTAAACTCTCACTCTGCCTGTGGGTCAACATGGAGCTCTCAGCTACTGCTCCAGCACCATACCTGTCTGCCTGCTGCCATGCTCACTCCATGATGGTCATGGAGTCAGCTTCTGAAGCCCACAAATAAATGCTTCTTTTTATAAGTTGTCTTCGTCATGGCATTGCTTCTCAGCAATAGAACAGTGACTAACACACATACATGTACAAACATACAACACACAAACACACACATACATGTACAAACATATAACACACAAACACACATAGCATGCATAAGCATACAACAAATACACACAACACACACACATACATTTACAAACATACAACACACAAACACACATAGCATGCATAAACATACAACAAATACACACAACACACATGCACACTAGACATACACACATACATATACAAACATACAACATACAAACACACACATACATGTACAAACATACAACACACAAACACACATAGCATGCATAAACATACAACAAATACACACACACATTCTTACAAATATACTGAAATAGCTTTGGTGAGACACTTTTTCTTATGGTGCCAGGGCTCAAACTCAAGCAAGCATGGAGCCACTGGCTGTGCCAGGCAGTGCTGCTGTCACTGGGCAGGAGGCAGTCTTCCTAGAACTCTGGGGCTGGGTCAGGCCTCCCCAGTCACATTTTGCTTCCATGCACTTTCTGCCTGGTGTTGAATCCAAACCTTCACTTCTCAGCTCCTCGGGGATTTGCATCTGCGTGGCATCTGCTTCTTAGCAGACGAACTTGGCACATGGCGCTTTTAGAGACATTTAGCGTGTAAAGATATTTATAAAGGAGGGATTCTCTTCTATTTTTTGCCCAGTCATCTGCCAGGGTGGAGAGAGCAGTAACCAGGCATCCATTCTCTTGTCTGGAGAGGGCTACCCATCTCCATCCTGGATGGACAGGGCTGCACAAGGCCTGCATCCAGCCCAGGTTTAGTGAATGAAGCATGCACAGGGGTGTCCTTGCCACATAGGACACCCCATAATTTGGCCTAGTCATATGATCCTTGTTTTCCAGATGACTGTTATTTTAGTATGTATATATATTATGTACATATATGTTTGTGTGTGTACATGCACATGTGTGTGCATAGAGGTCAGAAGTAAACCTTGGATATCCTGTTCAATTGCTCTGCACCTTGTCTTCTGAGACAGGGTCTCTCACTGAACCTGGAGCTCTCTGATTTGGCTAAACTGGCTGGGCAGTTGGCTCCATGGATCTGCTTGTCTTTGCCCCACCCTACTGTTGAGGTTAGAGAAGTGTAGCTGAGTTTGGCTTTTATGAGGGTGCTAGAGATTCAAACTCAGGTCCTCATGCTTTTGTAGCTGGCATATGACTGAGCCATCTCCCCAGTTCCAGATGGGACTATTATGGTCACTTCTTTCATAATATCCTTAGGAGTACAGGTGTGAATTCAGAGGACAGAAACCCAGAACACTGCTCTAATTTTTGGCACAAATGACAATTTTGAGGCTCTCTGAGACAAGGGTATAATCTGAGAATTCTGAAATCACTGGTGGTTACACTCATGGTTATGGAGAGTAATGGCTTGTTATAGCAAAGGACATCACAGGGCTGGAGAGATGGCTCAGTGGTTAAGAGCACTGGCTGCTCTTCCAGAGGACCCAGGTTCAGTTCCCAGCACCCACATGGCAGCTAACAACCATCTGTAACTCCAGATCCAGGGGATCTGATGCACTCTTCTGGCAAAACACTCATACACATAAAATAAGAATAAATGAACTTAAAATAAAGGATATCTGCTACAATCAGCCAGCAAAGGAACACACAGGGTGGAGTCCAAGGAAGTTACACACTTGGATTTCCAGTGTGTGCTGGTTTCCAAGCTGCTGTAGGTTATAGCAAGAACACGACACAGCGACTTTGGGTTCTGCAGTTGACTGCTCGAATGGCTGGACTTGTTCTCCAGGTCTCCCAGAAGCTAAAGCCCCCACCTAAAATCACAGTGTCAGAACACTCATATGACTCAAGGCCCCCAGATATACAGATACTTCAGTCCAGGCACAAGATTCCTAAGGCTTACAGAGAAATCAAGGACAAAAGGGCACTGCCTTTGGGGCAATCTTAGATTGTTAACTTTGTTAGGAAGGGCTGAACCTACAACTCTTACATGGATTAATTTTGCAGCCAGCAGAGAGGCTGGCTATTTCTTAAGTTCTAACACCCCAAATGACCCCCCTGTTTGTGTGTGTGTGCAGGTGCACTTGTATGTACAGGTGTATGTGCACATGTTGAGACCAGAGGTAAAACCTTTGTCATTCCCTCAATGCCTCACCCCTTGTTTTTTGAGACACAGTTTCTCACTTACTGAAACTTAGCAATAGGCAGGCTGGCTCCACATTGAGCCCAGAAGTTGCCTGTTTGCATCTGCAATACTGGAATTACAAATGAATGTTACCATGCCCACTGTCTTAGCCATTTTTTTTATTGCTGTGAAGAGACACCATGACCAAGGCAACTTATAATAGAGGGAGTTTAATTGGGATCTTGCTTACAGTTTTGGAGGGTGACTCATGATCATCATGGTGGGGAGCTTGGCAGCAGGCAGGTGTGGTGCTGGAGCAGTAGCTGAGAGCTTATATATTGAAACAACAACCCCGAGGAAGAGAGAGTACTGGGAATGATGTGAGTTTTTTGAACCCCCTCCCCCCCCCCCCCAAACTCACCCCTAGTGAAACACTTCCTCCAACAAGGCCACACCTTCCCAAATTGTTCCACTATCTGGGAGCCTGTGACGGGACATTCTCAAACCACCTACTTTAAAATGTGTGTTCAGGTGGGTCGAACTTGGGCTCTCATGCTTGCAAGCAAATGCTTTACTGGCTGAGCTGTCTCCCCAGCCCTCGTGTACTCTACAGATCCATAGTCCCCACTCTGTAGCTGTAAAGTTCCAAATCCTTGGATCCCACCACCAGCAGACTGCAAATACCCAGGAAAGAATGGCTGCTGTGTTGTCCACATACAGACATCTTCCTGGTCACTTTTTTTCCAGATGCAGGAGAGCATTCATTTCCTTAGCACATAAGCAGGCTAGAGGTAGCCTGAGGTGTGCAAGAGGCTGTGTCCATGTTATATGAAAGCCCAGGAGCACGACACAGAAGAGATTGGAGCATCTTGAGTTTTGTTAACCATGGGGCTCCTGGAAATGATCCTGCTTTTGGTGGCATCAGGGCTTTGGAGTGTGACTCAGAAGTCCCTCAGATCTGATTACTGTCATTCCAGAGGCAGGCACAGGGGAAGCTAGCACACTGGGTGGAGTGCTGTTCATAATGGCAGCAGGGGTGCCCAGGCACTGGGGCCTGTGAGTAAGGATCCTCTCAAAACTGTATTTTAAAGGCAGACAATATTTTGGACTAAATCATATGGCTGACTTTGTGATCTTTACAGAGAGTTCAAGAAATAACATAAAGGAAATTAAAAGAGGCCAAGTTGGAGGCACAGGTAGGTAACTATAGGTGCTCAAGAAGATTAGGCAGGAGAATTGTTCATTCAAGATCTATCCTCACCTATAGAGTGAGTTCAAGACCAGCCTAGAAAACTTAGTAAGACTTTGTCTCCAAATAAAAAGTAAAAATAGGGATTGTGGCCCAGTGGCAGTATGCTTGCCTAGTATATATGAGGCCTAGATCCAACAAAAATTAGTGATCTTTGATAAGGGGTTACCAACTTTAGTATATAAAGGACACACATACACATGCACACACACACACACACACACACACACACACACACACACACACATGCAAAAAGGACTAACAAGCACTTAGAGGAAAAACATAAAGGTTAACCATTGCCTGAGGAAATGTTAAATCCTGTTAATAAAGTACAAAATTTTCAAAGTAAACTAATGAAATTGTCCAGGGAATACAAAGATGCTAAGGGGATTCTGTATTGTTCTTATAATTAATAAAAGCAAGCCAGGCGTGTAATCCCAGCACTTGGGAGGGAGAGGCAGATAAATCAATAGTTCAAGGCTATCCTCTCTACTAACATGGTGAATTCTGGGCCATCCTGGGCTAAACAAAAATGAAAAGCAGGCAGCCAAAAGGTGCTTTCTTCAAAGCCCCTCTGCTTCCTTTTGGTGCTGAGTGGGGTGTGAATCAGGGTGCTGGGAGACCAGCCCTTCCCTTCAGTGTCTTCTTTGTGTCCTGGTCCTTGATCCTCTCTCCAGATGTCACTGTGCAGAGTACTGAGCAGGAGTAGGAGAAAACTTGCTGAAGCAAACCCCCAACCCCTCCCTTTTGTTGTGGTGCGGTGTGGAACCTTGTAAACACTAGTCCAGAGCTTGGGTGCAACCAGCTGCAATCCTTCCCTCCCTCCCTCCCTCCCTCCCTCCCTCCCTCCCTCCCTCCTTCCCTCTGTGAATGTGTTTGTGTGGTTACACGTGTGTGTGGAGGCTAGAGGTCAGCTTCTGTTGTCTCTCCCCAGGCACCATTCTCCTTTTTTAAAGACAAGATCCCTCAGTGACCCAAGGCTCACTGAGTAGGCTAGGCTGCTTGTCCAGAATGGACCCAGGTATCTGCCTCTGCCTGGCTGGTGCTGGGATTTCAAGTGCACACCACAGCATTGGCATTTTTTACACAGGTCCTAGTGATCTAAGGTAACTTCCTCATGCCATCAAGGCAAGGATTTTACCGGTTAAACCACCTCCTGAAGCCTGGATCCAGTGTTCTCTGACGAGCTGAGTGCTTGGAAAGCCTGTCCGCAAGCATTCTTGGGCCCAGCTTCCTCCCAGGCTTGATTCCTGTGGGATGAATGATTCTCCTTGGCCTTTCTACAGTAGGAAGACAGCCCCATGCTCTGAACCACCCATCTTCAGCTTCAGGGCAGGCCTAGGGCTAGCTAGACTTCACGGACAGAAGGCTCTGCCAGCCTGCTTCTCCCTGCCAGGACCTGGCGTGGGGATTATGCTTAAACTCCCTGCTTTGCTTCCAGCTCTCAAAATTGCTGGAGGAGAATCTTGACTGTTCTCTGTCATGTCTTGGATTTGTGCAGCCGAGGAGGCTGCTGGGAGAGATTTATGTCAGGTTTACTTGCTCCTTAGGAGCATGGAGCTGAGAGTGGAGGATTTCCTGGACTAGGGGTTTTGGGTGAGGTATTGCTCTCTCCAGCACCATTTAAACCTCCTTGCCTTCCCTTTTCCCTCAGCAATGAAGTTCCATCCTGGGGTTGTGTTCCTAGAGCTGAGACCCAAGTATTGTCCCTGTCTGGCAGGAAGCAGAGGACTGACTCCACAGTCTCAGGCCACAGTGAGACTTGGTTCTTGCAGTGTGTAGTGAATGATTTTGCAAGCCAGATGTGTTTAAACCTTTGTGGCATCTTTTGGACCTTAGAATACAATCAAGTACTATTTCTATGGCCTAGGAGGCTACTCTTTGTTAAAAAACTCATTGGCAATTTTATACATGTATATACCATGGTTGAACATATATACCCATCACTCTCTCTTGTTGCGCTCTCTCCTGCTGAACCCTCCTTCCTTCCCCTAAGTTTTCCTTTCTTTTTTTTCCCCAGAGCTGAGGACAGAACCCAGGGCCTTGTGCTTGCTTGGCAAGCACTCTACCACTGAGCTAAATCCCCAACCCTCTTCTTTTTTTTTTTTTTTTTTTTAAACACCTGGCTTTCATCAGTATCGCTCGGAGGAGCAGGGGTTGAGCATGGTTTCCTGGAACCCGGGCATTTTATCAGCACCTGCACCACTGAAGAAAGAGGAGGGGCCAGAGACCCCCTTCCCGGGAGCCATTGCCTGCCATGCGTGCTCAGAGGAGGGCCAGCTCCTTTCCTGCGTGTTCACTTCTTGCTCTTTTTCCTCTCCAACCCCAGGCTTTGCACTTTCTCTCTTCTATGCCTGGGATGTTTTCTTCATTGCTCTGTACCCAGCTGTCTCTTTCCCTTCTCCAGGATCTGGTTTAAGCTTCATTTCAAGATGCTTTCTGACCACCCCCTCAGGTCTTTCACAGGAGCCCTCCCTGCCATCAGCTGTACAGAGATGTTAACTTTTGTTTGTTTCTTCTGTAGAGGAATGTCTCTATAGGGCAACAGCTGTCTCTGTCTTATTGAGAATTCTGTACATGTGTTGACATAGAGACCATTTGAAAACGTCCTGAATAGAGCTGGGGAGACGGCATGGTGGTGAAACACTTGTGCAAATACCTGAGTTCAGATCCTCAGACGCCATGAGAAGATGACTGCGGTGGCACATGTCTGTCATCCTGTGCTCCTGTTCTGATGTGGGGTGTGCAGATAAGAGAGTCCTGGAGACTTACGGGTGAGGACAGACACCCGTGCTTGTCCTCTGACCGTCACGTGTGCTGTGGCATGCCCACCCCCCCACTCACACACGGAAATGCTCACACACACACACACACACACACACACACACACACACACACATTATACAAGCACAAAGATTAACCCAATGTCATGAAAGAACAGCTAATAGATGAAGGGCTGTCTTTTCAGGGAAGCAATGCTGGCTTTTCTCTTTGGCCATCTCCCAGCAAACGCTCAGCTGAGCTTCACGTAAAGTCTCTTGCTACATCTACACTAATGCCAGTGTCCCTGACTGTATGGAAGGACCTGGAAAGCCTCTGCCATAGCTCCAAGCTGCCCTGCCCCCACACTAGTGTTCTTTACAGGTGAATAAACAGACCAGCCTCTCCAGGATGGGACAGTTATCAAGAGGGAGTTGGTAGTCATGCTGGCTCTCTCTCTTGTATGCCACCGGAGGATGGGGTTTGGATGACAAACAAAATATCAGCCACCATTTATTGAACACCTACTGTGTGCATGGTACGTAGTTTGCAAACATTATCTATTTGTGGTTGTTGTTACCTTCTATATGTGACAGACAAAATGGAGGCTCTCAGAGATCAATGTGCTCATGGAGACACCGGCCTCAAAGACTTTTGCTTTGTTAAAAATGGCATTGAGCATAGGGCCTGGCATATGCTAGGCTGGTGTTCTACCACTTAACTATGACCCCAGCTCCTCACTGGTGGATTCCAGGCACTCTTGTTTCTTTTTATTTTGAGAAAGGGTCTCACCAGGCTTGGCCTTGAACTCACTGTGTAGTTGCAGCAAGCCTTGTTATCCTCTTGCTTCCCAGTCTCTGAGCAGCTGGAATCTCAAGCTTCCAATGCCAAGACCTGGTTTTGTGCTCGTTTCTTACAGAATGTGGTTTGCCTTTTGGAAGACACATACCCTTCCCCTGCCCCCAGACAAAGAAAGAGACATACACACATATGCACACACATGCTAACACACGCTCTGTCACACACACACACACACACACACACACACACACACACACACTCATATGGTACTAATAGATACAGGCTTCCAAGCCTTGCATTAGAAGACACAGACGCTCCTGCAGTTTTGCTTCTGAGAAAAGGGTGTATCTAAGGGACCTGGGAGAGGGTGATGGCACAGCAGCACCTGTCCCCTGCATTGATGTGGGGGGAGGCTCAGGGCATGGCCTCCTTCCATCCTGACAGCATATCTGCACGGTGATTGTGAGTTTCACTTCTCAAGGCAGAAGCCTGGGTATAAGGGAGGAGGATGGGATAAATGGTGGTGGCTGGATGCAGGCTCAGCTCAGCAGTCTGACTGTGGAGCTTGAGGCTCAGCCACCAGGTACACTGACCGCTTAGCATCTTTAGATCCTAGCTGCTGGATGTTTGGCCCACGAGCCAGCATCCACAGTATCCTCTGGACCAACTGTGATTGAGTCAATTTGCATTTTAACCAGATGCCTTGTTAAAGCTGCTCCAGGAATTCTGCATATATAAAGTAAGTGCCACTACACAGAAGGCTGCAAGGTCTCAGGACCAACTTGTGGCTTCAGCAACATCTTATGAATTGTGGAGTTAGGAAGCAGTGGTTTTTTTTTCCTTCAGGGAATAAGTGGTGACAAATTCATTTATTACCTTCTGCACAGTTAAGGAATAAGGCTATTTTTTGTAGCCCATAGGGTATAATTGTGTGCGTGTGTGTACAAGTGTGAGCATATGTGTAGAGGTCAGAAGACAATCTCAGATGTCATTCTTCAGGTAATACCCATTTTTTGGGGGGGCGCAGGATATTTCCCTGGGACCTAGGGCTCACATGTTAGGCTCAGCTGGCTGGCTTGAACCCTAGGCATTGACTGTCTCTGCCTCCCTGGTGTGGGATTACAAGTACCTTTTATCACCACTGGGTATCAAACTCAGATTCTCATGCATGCACTTTCACTGATTCGTATCCCTGGTCCCCATGGGACACTATTGACAGACTCTCATAGCATCTCAGCAGACATGGCACCACAGAGCCAGGACAGTGGACATGGCAGTTTAAGGCTTGAATAGACGATTACGTCATCTGACTCACATCTGCCGACATGTGCAAATGTGGGCAGGTCACAGGAGCCTTGGTCTCCAGCATGCTGGCCTTATCCCACTGTCAGGGGAAGAAGTTTGATCTTTCTCCTTTAATGGGAAAGGTTTGCGTCGGCAGCTTTGTAGCTGATCCCAGGCTCTGAGCTATCATTCAGCATTCCTCTTCATTTATTCCCTCTCCACGGATGCTCTCTTAGACACCCGAGTCTTTAAACAAGGAGAGGGTTTCATTTTGTAACCTTTACAACCAAGAAGCACCCTACAGGCCCCAACGTGTCCCTGTGGGCTTCACCAATGATATGTGTGGTCATGTTGAGTCCAGAGGACGACCGCTCTCATGGAAGGTGATTGATGCCCTGTGTCTCTGAGTCACCTCCTTTCCGGAGGATCTGCTGAGTCTGCATGCGCATCTCTGCCATCGACCTTCCACCAGGGGGCCCAGGAAGGTCAGTTCCATCTCCACAGTACTTTCCACCTTTTTTCATCTTGCCAAGCTGAATTGTCTAATTCCTTTTAAAAAATTTAATACCTGAATATATATATATATGCTTTTAGGAAATAAGCACCAGGAATGAGCTAATCAAAGCAGAAAGTTCCTGTGAGGAATGTGACAGCAGCGCGTCTTTAACAACCTTCAGGAAGACCACATGCTCCAGGCAATTGCAGGATTTGGAAGAAAATAGCTCCTTCTGAATGGCCTGACCTGCTGCAGTGTTCCTCACTTTGTAGCTACAATCCTCTCTCCCCCTCCTCTGGAGTCCCCTTACCAAGAGCCCCCCCAAAGAGATTTTACATGAATCAAAACTTCTGCTTTACTGAGCTGCAAAAATGGACAGCTCAGGCTAAAAGTGGGCATCGTTTACATGGTGCCAGGTTTCTTCCAAAGCTTCTGGATCTGTCTACAGGAGATGCATAATGCATTCTGATACAAGGCCAGATATTAGGGGTGATTTGACTGCTCATGCTTCAGAGTTTGGGTGTATCTTGGAAAATACAATGTGTTTGTCTATAGCTTATCAGTTTCACAGCTGTAGAGCCCAGAAAGGAAGGGTATGGAGTAAGAAGCCCCAGTGGGACTCAAGGAACCTGACACAAGGGCTTTGTGCAAGGCATTCAGGAGCCTTAAGGCAATTGTTCATTTTGATTAGACCATATTTGTTTGTAGGGCTGTGAGATTTGATGCAAGTTCTTTCTTGAAAGGAATTGTCTACTAATGTTTCCATTATGTGAAATATTAAAAAAACAACCTTGTGCATATGTGTATTTTCATATGTGTGTCTGAATGTGCTTGCATGTGTGTGGGCTAGACACCAGAGTTTGATGTCTTCCTCAGCCACTTTCTCCCTGACTTTTTGAGACAGGCCTCTCACTCAACCTGGAGCAACACATGCAGCCACACCTGGCTCTTTGCAAGTGCCATGGATCTGAACTTGAGTTCACTTGGGCAGCAAGCAATTTACCCATTGAACCATCTTCCCAGCCTCTATTTGAAGCTTTTCATACTTAGTATAACCAGCCACGGCCAGTGCTGTGCTGGGTGTGGAAGTGTCAGCATCTGCTTACTCTCCTGTCCTAGGAAGAGGGTTTCCTGTCTGGGCCTGTCTGTATGCCTCCCTATGTGAGTCATAGCTGAGAAATACAAAGTTCCTGCACTGTGAAAGTGAAAGACGCTTTCTGATGATGTCATCACTGATGGCTTGGAATTCAAGATGTGCAGTTGTAGTTAGCTGCTGCTGCTCAGCTTGTGTTGGCATTTAGGGGATGGGCAGTGAGCCACTGGCTTTGTGTTCCTGGGTGGGGGAGAGGTCTTGAGTCTCCTTATTTCTGTGGTCACAGGGATCCACAGCCTGTTGGATGGGTTCCAGCTGTGCTGGATGCTATTGTTACACAGTGCAGAAGTGGGGACTGCCTCTGGGGGAGCTACGCCCTGCTCTTTGGAAAGTCCACTGTCTTTCTTCTGAATAGCTTCTGAGTCTGAGAACCAAGGTTTGTGGTCCTCCAAGCAGAGCTTCCCCAGCAAGGCATGAGACTTTCCCCTAGTGTTAAGGATGTGAGCTGATACAAAAGGCAAAATGTTTTTGGGGACCCCCTGGGCATTGAGATAGGCAGTCTAATTGAGACAGTAGATCAGCTTCACTTGGCTTGTGTTGACATCACTCAGGGTTGAAGAACAGGAGTGTAGGAGACTGAGTATGTCAATCATGTGGTCTCTATCCATTGCTCCTGCCTCCTAAGGCTCCATCTCAGCTTTCTGAGCACAATGGGTGTGAACAGGAGTGTTGCACTGATAAAGTGCTTCTAATCCCCAAGCTGTCTGGTGATCTTTTGTGGTTGGGTTTGAAAAGATGTGTTCAAATGTGGGGCTTTGAAAGTAGATATTAGGAATTGGATAGTGTAGGAGACACAGTTTTACTATGTAGACTAGGCTGTCCCTGAACATATTATGTAGCCCAGGTTGGTCTTGAACTTGAGATCCTATGGCCTCAGTCTCCTGAATGCTAGAGTATAAGTCTCACATATGCGACTTCTTTCTTCTTTGATGGAGATGTTTTGTTTGTTTCTTTGAATCCACTGTTTGTACAGTGATGTGAAAGATTCAGCAATGTCTAAGGTCTAGTCTCTGACCCAGAAGAGCCCATAGATTCCTGGAAAATACTAAGCATGAAAACAGTTTATCAAGTAAAGCTGGAAAAATCTTTTTTTGTGTGTGTGAGAACTGCCTAGATGCTCAACTGTGCTGAATGGGTAAAACTACATTCTAGCTCACAGTGTGTTAGGGTAAATGTGGATGCTGTAATAAATATGCCCCCACTTATCAGTGGTCTAACATGAGTTGGCTTCCTGCAGATGTAATTGTGTTCCTGGTTGGCAAACAACCATTCTATCTGCAGTAATTCAGGAATCTAGGCTTCTGCAATACTGTGGCTCTTCTAGTCCCCAAGATCTTCTGTTCTCTGTCTCCAAACATCCTGTCTGAACGGGATAAAGGCTTAGCGCAAACTTGAGCAAAAGAGATTATTTTTTCTACATTAACTTTTTATTATGAAAAGTTTCTAATGAACACACAAATAGAGGTGAGAGTATAGTGGACAGGCCTAATCGTCATGTGCCCACTCTCCAGAATCAGTATTTATCAGTTCCTGGGCAATCTTTCCATTCCATCGCCACCCACAGTAGATTACTTAGGAGCAAATTCCCAATGCCATATCAGTTTCATCTATACATTTTCAGTATGTGTCTCTAAAGATAAGAGTTCTTGGGTAAATGACTTGGTATTTCCTATTAAAAGTGTGTCTGAAAAGATACAAAGGATAAAGTCATGTGTTCCATCTTGCTCCCAGTGTGATCTGGGAACTGGTGCTTCCTGGAAGACAGCAGAGCAAGGAGAGAAACTGAAACCTGAATTGGGTCCTGAATTTCTCTATGCAGGAACGAAGCATATTGGCTCCCCTCTTCACCACTCCAGTTCAGGGAGTCAGAATATTCCCTGTAGCTGTGTTGTTGATACATTGGTCAAATCTTTTGCCAGTTCTAAGGGGCATCTGAAGCTTGGATGCATATTTCCCACACAGCATCCATGGCTTCTTTCCTTAAGCACAGTTATCTCCCAGCAATAGGGCATTCTGTGGTCATAAGATTGTGCTTTGCTTTTGCATCTGCAGGCCAGATGTGGCAGGCAATGAGTGATCTCTAGAGCTACCTTCAAGCACAAAGGACAGAAGTTAGTGGGAAATGTCCTAGCTTCCATGTGGCTGGGTGGGAAGACAAGGATGTGTGTTCTGCACTGTCAGAGCCATGGTGGGATCGAGGCCTTGCCTCAGTGCTACCTGCCCCCTAACTGCACCGGCAGTTGACTTTTTCCTTTCCCTTCCTCACTACCCTTCCCCACATGTCACAGCTAAACCATTCTCTCTAGCCCTTTGTTTCCTGTTTACTCTTCCCACCTCTCAAGCCTTTTGCATGCTTCCACACCCCACAGGCTCATGGTCCAGTCTTATTTCCCAGAAGGTGGCGCTACTTTGAGAGGGTATAGAACCTTTAGGAGGTGGTTAGGAGAAACTGGCCCTTAGGGGTGGGCTTTTCAAGGTTATACTGGCTCCACTTTCTGTCTCGCTCTGTTTGCTGCCCCACTGTGATGTAAACAGCTCTGCCACATGGTCTTGACACCATGGAAGGAGCCCTCTGCCATGCCTTCCCTGCCACAGTGGACTGAAGCTCTTGGAAACCATGAGGGCAAGTAAACTTGTAGTCTTTTACTCGTAATTTTACCAAAATAACTAATATAACCTTTATATTTACCATAAAAGAGTCCTAGGTAATTAGGCCTTTTATTTTCTATCTCCAATTAATATTTCATGTTAGAGACATAAAATCACAGAAAATTTGAGGCACTGTATCCCTACCCTGCTTGCCCATAATCCTTTAAGTATTTCCAGCTTGAGTCTTTGCAGAAGTTGGCAAACAGTTGCTATGAGTACTCAAGGATCTGATACCCCAGCGGCCTGGAATGCTGCTTCAGGTAGTGATTTTAGATGGAGAAGCCTCTGGATATTCACATGGAAGGATGCTCTTGACCATCTTTGTCAAGGTAGACTACGAGCATCTACCACAAGGAGGGGTTTGTGACAATAAGGACAGCTTCTATCTCTATAGGGCTTTTGTCTGTCTGTTTGTTGGGGCTACAGGTGCCTGTGCACATATATGTGCTTTTGGAGTCCAGAAGTCAATCTCAGGTATTCTTTAGATGCTGTTCACCTTGTGATCTGGAGTCTCTCACTGGCTTGGCACTTTCCCATTCATCTGAGTTGGTTGACCATCTAGCCCCAGGAATCTTCCTGTCTCTGCCTTCCCAGTGCTGAGATTACAAGCACGGGTCGCTGTGCCCAGAGTTTATGTGGGTTCTCATGATCAAAGTCAGGTCCCTGTACTTGCAGAGCAAGCACTGAGATATCCATCCACAACCCAGTGAAGCCACTTTTGAAGTGTCTCTTGTTTAATCTAGGGATGAAAACATAAAACACAAGTGAAACACATAGCTTGAAGGAAGGTCCCAAGAAGCACGCCACAAGCTGGAAGACCACTTTAGCACCTTAAACTCCTAAGGAAACCACAAAGAAGAAAGTATCTAATGACACCAACAAAAAACCAGCAGAGACCATTCAAAGTCAGCCTTATACCAAACAGCCTGCCTAGGCTGAAGGCCTCAGGCCTCTGCGGCTTGAACTGCACACACGGTTCTGACAGAACATGAGAAACGTCACATTTTAAGCAGGGAGGGGACACATACAGCTGTGGTGGGGGGCTGCTGAGTAAAGACATTTAAGTGGACCAGACAAGGATGATGAGGTGGTGATGAGGTCGGTCACCTGAACCACGTCTGAGGGAGTATAAGCTGAGTATTGCCTATTCAAGCTTTTAGAAAAACACTACAAATTGGGATTTTTAAGTAAAATAGCCACACTTTTGTATATAAAAACTTTGATAAACAGTATGTAACATTAGTACCCTGGGGCTTGACTTGGCCAGTCCAATGAGTCACAGCTCTCCCCTTCTGCTGGCTGAGTTCCTCCAGGCCATTTTAACTTTGATTCCTTGGTCATTGGATCTCCGTGTTTCTTCTTCTGAGTCCAGGGTCTGGGTTTTGTTGTCTTCTTGGGAAGTACTTGTCAGAGAAGTCGATACATTTGCAGTCATTTGCAGGAATCACTCCTATTTTGGGTGTGTGGGCAGTGTTCTCAGCATCCTCAAAGCAAACTAGCAGTGTGTGTCCCAAGACCAGTGAGGCTGATTCCTGGGGGCCTCTGGGGACACAGATGATATTCTTTCCTCCTCGCTCTCATGTGTTTACAGAGTCAGCTTGCAAAGGTTACCACTGCTCTGTGGGCGGCTTCCAGCATCCGCTCTCTGCTTGTTTCGTTCAGCCTGGGTCCTTTGAATCTAGAGTTCTCTGGGTTTTGCATGCAAACACCATCTTGGGTGGATGAGAATAACCTCTGTAATGTTTCTTGAGGATTCACGTAGCTTCATGGGGCTTTCCCAAGAGAACCCCAGCGTTAGCTGAGCACAGTGGGATTTAGTCCTGTTGTGTGATGTACGTGAAGGACTGAACACATTCTCTTATTAGAGATGTTCTTCAGGACTCTGTGTCTCAGGATCATGAGAAGGTTTTGAAATAAAAAGAGGATCTTTTTTATTCATTTTATTTTAGTTTAATTCCAAAAGAGTAATAGACCCATAGTTTTGGAAATATATAATGAAACAAAAATAATCAGTGTGTTTGTCATACGTATTAAATGAAAGTGGCATTTCTTTCCTATCTCCTTCTCTCTGTGTGTATGTATATACACTGGAGCACGTATGTGTGTATCTGCATACATGTGTGCATATAATATGCAAATATTAGTAGATTGATGTGTCTCCGCAATTGGCCATTAGTCAAACTTATTTTTTTTTTGCTTACTCTACCACATTATCTGTAAATGTCTCATTTTATTTTGCTTGTTCTTTGGAAGGAAGGTCTCCCTAGGTAGCTCACTCTTATTTTAAACCCTTGATCCCTCTCTGCTGTTACAGGTGTATGCCATTCTGCCTGGCCTCTGAGTCTCATTTTTATGGCTTACGTGAGGACATATTGTGACGATGTTCCTTACCAGCTTGCCTGACGCTGGATGCCTCAGTCACTCTGATGGAAACTACTGACATTACCGGTGCTGTGATAAATAGCTCGTGCAAAGGTCTTGTTTCTCTTATTAGTCCCTCAGTGGAGTCCTTTTTCTGAGTGGTAGAAAAGGAGCCTCTTTAGAGCCCTACACTGTCTGATGTCAGCAATCCTTCCAAGGGATGGAGAAAGAATATTCCAGCTTTATTGGCTAAACCAACTATTTTTTGTTTTATTTAGCTCTGGGTTAACCAAGAGTCCGTTTAACATATAAATACTTTAAAATGATTTTTCCCTCACCAGACAGTGTTTCTTTGATGAATGAATTCAGGAACTGAATGAATGAATTCAGAGGTGTTTTCTGCCTCCCTAGTCTACCATCTTGAGTTTGTGGTGCCGCTCTGTCTTCAAGATTGGATCTCACAGTGTAGCTCAGGCTGGCCTAGAACTCAGTGCATAGCCCAGGCTGGCTCCACACTCACGGTGATCCTCTATCTCAGTCTTCCAAGTTTTGGGATTAAAGTCACTGCACCCTGCTCCACATGTAGCTCCTAAGGCCGCTGGACTCACCTGCACTGAGCTGTGGCTGAGCAGATGTGGGGAGGTCCTTCTCAGCCACATATTCCTAGGGCAGAAAGGGAGTTAGGCTCATGGTCACTTCCAGATCCTTCTCTATGTCTCACATATCTTCAGAAAATCCTGTTGGATTGGGCTCACCATGCTGTCTCTTCCCATGTCACACTGCGGTATGGCACGGCACGGCACTCTCCTGCATCATCTCAGAGCTGCTGACCCGGGCTCCCTCTTATTTCCTCAGCTGCTTGCTCCTTTGTATTAGAAAGATGTCACCGAAACATAACCATTTTACGGCATTCCTCCAATGTATTAATCACCTTCCTGTGCATACCTGACAAAAAGGAACTTCAAGGAAAGAAGGTTTCTTTCAGCAGTGGTTTCTGGAGGGTCTGTGTCCTTTGTGGCAGGGAAGAGTGGGAGAAGCAGCTCAGTTGGAGACTGCCACACATTACCATCAACAAGCAGGCTGAGGAAGCTATTAGAACCTTCAAAGGCCTGACCCCAGTGACCTTCTTCCATCCAGGCCTCCCCTCCCCAACTCTACAGCCTTCAGGATAGCGCCACCAGCTAGGGACTGTGTGCAAACCCACCATCACGTGGGGAGACATTTCCATTTCAAACCATGACAACTGGGAACGCTGTTTAATAGTGTTCGAATTTACAGTAAAATCCAAACTCCTCCTCTCTCTCTGAGGCTCCTGCTTGTGACATAGTCCCTGTTTGCTCTGTGGCCTTTCCCTTCACTCAGTAAGGGCTGCATAGGTCTTCATTAAACTAGTTTTAATTTATTTTCTGCTATTATTGCCCCCTCATTTCTGAATGTTTAATTGACTATATGATTTCCAAGATCAGTTCATTGATTTTTCTTTCCAATTTTTCATTCTTTGAGACTTTGATACATGCGTACAATGAAATATGTTCATGTACACACTCACCCTGTCAGCACCCTCTCCTGACTTCTTATCATTAAACAAACAAAAAAAATAACCTTCCAATTAGTGCTGCTTGTATGTGCATGGCTGGGCAGCCATGAGCAGATATAATGAGTTAGGCTGTGTTTCCTCTCCTATCTCCCATCAACTGTGCAAGGTATTTTCTTTCTTAATTGAAATTTTTATTCTTTTTTAAAATTTCATTCATGAGTACACTGTATTTACATGATTTCTGTCACTTCCTCTTCCCCTCCTGTTCCTCCTGTGTCCCCACTATTTCTCAAATTCATGATCCTTTTGTCATTATTATTCTTATATATATGTATAAACCAACATCTATCTATCTGTCTGTCTATCCATCGTCTATCATCTCACCTCAGTCATTTAGTTATCTGTATGTACATGAGTTTAAGGCTGACCATTTGGGATTGGGTAATTTATCAGGGGGCTCATTCTTGGAGAAACGATTCTTCCTCCCTTAGAAATCATTGACTGCCCTTATATAGGATGGGATCTTATGAAATTTTCTCCATCAACCTTGGCATATTGATTGGTATTGCTATTGTACAAATTTCGTGTAGGTAATCACATTAGTAAGAAGTCGTGACTGCTGCTTCCCTGTCATATGCAGAAGGCACTATCTCACAGCAGCTGTCCTGGGGCCGCTCTCTTTCTGCAGTGTTCTGAGCTTTAAGTGCAGAGTTGTATTGAAGATACAACAGTTGGGGCTAGAAAACCCATGGTCACTTATTCTTCACACTTCCACCAGTTGTAGATCTCTGAAGTAGCCTTTGAGTATACACACACACACACACACACACACACACACACACACACACACAGACACACACAGACACACACACACACCTTTATGAGGGTTGAGAGCTGGTCTTATCTATGGGTGTAAGAATAAGTATTTAGCATACCATTAGAAGCTATATTGATTTAGGAACATGGAAGTAGTAGGTTCTCTAGGGTCTGTTCCCTCTTCAGCCGTGGGTAGTTGCCTGGGTTACAGTATAAGACATTGTGATCCCCAGGGCTGGGATTTGAGCTCTGGCTCTGCCACTTGATAGTCAGGTGACCTGTGACAATGAGTTAACATTGCTGAGACCTGTTTATCTCTTCTTTAAGATGATCTGATGTGCTCAGTGCCTAACGTGGTCACTGGGAGGTTCGTGTGACACATATATGCAAAGAATCTAGACTGTGGTCTGCCTGCTGCAAGCAGAGCAATCCTTCAGGCACCATGCCCCTCCCACACTGGCTGTCTGCATCAGGTGTCCTTGTCACCTCAGCAGTGACTCACATGTCCTGGCCACCTCTACATAAAGCTGCCCCTGTCAGTGTGACCCGATCTCAGACTCTTCTGGCTGGGGGTGTAGCTCTGTCCAGAGTGCTTACCTAGCACACATGGGGCACTGTGTTTGATCCCCAGCACTGTAGCATGAAGGTGCCCACTATAATCCCAGCACCTGATAAACAGGCCGGAAGATCAGTGTTCAGGGCCATTCTCAGCCACATGGTCAGTTTGAAGCCAGTCTTCATCACAGGAGACCACGTCTAATATAAATATGAGAGTCTTCTCCCTGTTTATGAACCAGTACCCTAAAACTTGCCAGGAAACCCAATCTTAAAAGGCTAGGCCCTATTGGAGCTGGCATCTTCTTGTCTCAAGAGAGTTGCTTAGTTTCCTTCCAAGAATCTTGTAGACTACCTAGATCTCTAGGCAAGGTACAGACCCTTCAGACATCTTGTGAATACAGCATTATATCAGTTCTCCCCAACAGAATGTGTCTACCATCCCCCAGTGCCAGTTTGCAAACTCCAGACAAGGCACTCTGCTATTTGCTAGCACAGCCTGGCAGGATCCTGGGTGCTATTCAAGAGCTCCAGGATGCTGGTATAAAGTAAAACAGACCCAGCAGGATGCTCTAAGCACCCTCCATGCAATGACCTTCTGTGAATTTAGAGCCAGTTCTCAGCAGTATGGATACTTGCCTCCTAGGGCTTATGCCGTTGTTTGTGTCCTGTGGACACCTTCACCAGAGGCTAATCCATCCTGCTATACTCTTGTATCTCACTATGTCAACAACTGCATACATACATTTGTCAATGTATGTGGGTACTGCAAGCATCTGGGCACATGAGTAAGATGAAGTATGCATGTATCCCCACCATAACTGACCCAAATTGTAAACATTATATGGGAATAAATTAATGGAAGGAGGTTGTTGTCTATATTTGGGATATATATATATATATATATATATATATATATATATATATATCTCCACATAGATATACTCAATATTTTCCTTTATCCCTCTTCAAATTCTCTTTTAGTTAAAAATAAGGAAAATTCCCTAAAACCCCCACTCTGTATGTATACAGTAGTTTTTAACAGTGGTGACTTCTGTGTCTGTAGTTCTATCAAACCACAAGCAAAACATAAAAACCTGGAGCTGGGAGATGGTCAAATACTCACCAAGCATGCATGAGGAGATGAGAGGAAGAGGAGAGTGGCATGGCCCTGTACTCTTGGTGTTGAGGAGGTGGAGATGGGAGCACTGTCTAGGCTACCTTAGCCAGTGAGTTCCAGGTTCAGGGAGAGACCCTGCCTCAAAACAATGAAAGTAAAAGTGACAGAGGAAGACATCTGAGCTTAACCTTTGTCCTTCACAACATGTGGACCTGTACACACACACACACACACAGACACATACACACACACACACACACACACACACACACACACACACACACACACACACACACACACACACACACACAGCCAGAGAGAGAGAGAGAGAGAGAGAGAGAGAGAGAGAGAGAGAGAGAGAGAGGGAGAGAGAGGGAGGAAAATAAAACAAAATAAACAAACTCAATTACTCCAATTTAAAAAATAACAAAAAGCCTTGACTCTGTATTGAACAGATATGGACTTTTAAAACACTGTTACTATTCTCTCAACAATATAGCACAACTATTCCCATGTCATTTGTGTCTTATTAAGGTATTGTAATTAATCAGGTGATGACTTTTAGGCAGTGACAGGTGCAAGAGGATGTGCATGGGTGATATGCCAACACTGTGTCATGTTATACAGACATGAGCATCTGCAGGCTGAGGTAGCAGGCACTGAAGGCAGGCTATATGTTATGAACGTTTACATAAGTATATGTTTATTTTGCTTTATTTATTTAGGGAGCAATAGGGTACCCCTGTCTTTGGAATCACTTACATTTATGATATCTGCCAAGTACCTCATCTTTTTGTCTGGTTTCATATGCATGGTGAGAAGTTGATATTGGAGCCTGCCTCAGTTGCTTGCCTATTTGTTTATTTTTTTAGAAAACATTTCACTGAACCTAGAACTCACTGGTTTGGTCAGACTGGCTAGCCAGTAAACTCTAGGAATCCTCCTTGTCTCTGCCTCCTGGTGGTGAAAGGCATGTGCCACCATGCTAGGCTTTTTGTGTGGGTGCACTTATTGAGGGAGCATCTACCCAGCCCCCATCTGTGTCTTCTCAATGCTGGGTCAGGCACCCAGGGGGGTACTTTACAGCCCAGAGAGCTCTCATATGGTTGTGTGATTTCCCCTCCATCTTTCCATGTCTGCAGAAAGACCCATGCTTATTGTTATCTGCAGGGTTTTGTAGCTTTGCTTAGGGTCTGGCTTTCAAGTTTGGCAGATTAGTGTAGGTCAAATGTCATGGGTAGCACTGCCAGGTGAAGATGCCTCCACTTTGGCTAGGGACTCAAAGCCTTCTAGCTTCACCCGTATTCCTTCCCAGGACATTTGTTCTCAGTGAGGTTCTGAAGAAACCAGATTCTTTGGGAACCACATGGACAGCCCCATCACCAGACCCAGACTGGCCCCATTCTAACATAGAAGTAGAACATTTAGCCAGTTAAAAGTCTGTAGGTAGCTTGTCTTTTTGTGTTCCCATGATGCTAAGCTACCACCCTGCTCTTGTTCATTACACTGTGTTGTTAAGTTGCTTAATTTGAATTTCTCTAAGTCCTGCAGATGGCCAGAGCTCCTGCAGGACACAGAAATCTGACCAATGCATTCATTGATTTTTTTTTTTTTTTTTTTTTTTTTTTTTTTAGCCATAGATTCCCCCCTTTTCTTTAGGAAATCAGGACTCTGTGCAGGGACTTGGTATGGTTATATATGTAACCCAAAGAACTGGATAATTGGAAAAGAAACTGTATATACAAGGAACACTGGACGAAGACACTCATGTGAGCTTCCATACAAAAAAAAAAAAATGCTTTTTAGTCTAATTAAAGGGGAAGCTAGTAGCAGAGGTGAGTTATTCTAATGGCTTAATTACTCCATTAAGTCATTGGCTCCAGTAGTATTTACTGGACTCATGATGTTCAAAGTCCTCTGCTAGGCATTGCAGATGTAATTCTCCTGAAGCTAACCTCTCAGTTTTATTCAGTGCTCATATCTGTGGTCATTCGTTTACACATGGCCTTTTGTTGTTCTGGGATTTGAACCAGGGTCATGTGGGTGCTAGGTAAGTGCTGTGTCAATGAGCTGTGGCCCCAGCTGTTTGCTTCATTAACAAACAGTTACCGGTGCCTACTATTATTTGAGGATGGGAGTCACATCAGTAAGCAAAACAGACTAAAAGCTGGACTCTACCACTGAGAACAGAGTGATGAGGATGTAGGTCATCATGTGTCAGGCTCTCAGGGACAGCAGGAGAACACAAATCCACCAGCACAGCCACGAACAAGCACCGAGCTGTGGGCTCTCTTCTTCTGTGGCCTTCCCTTCTGGTTTCCCTCTGACCACTCTTCAATCTTCTCAGAACTTGTGAGAGGGTAAGGTAGGGGAGGGTTTCATTTGGAGTCATGAAAAAGAAATATGATGCTTGGGAGATCCCCTTGAGAACCTCAGTTTGGACTGGAAATAGTTTGGGCCACATCCGACTCACTAATCAGGATTGTGTCTCTCTCTGCAGGCTGGTTTTGATGCCGGAACTTTACTCTCTTACTGTCTTTATGTTCCAGCTGAACTGTTTCTGATGGAGTTCAGCCACAACTACTTTTTTGTACACAGCCACTACACCTGTGTTTTCTGACTGCATCTCTATCCATCTTTCTATTGGTCATCCACTTCATACAGCGCCCAGAGCTAGTTATGGGAGACTTGTGGGAGTGCTAGGCAGACGTCTCGGCCTCACTGAATGACAAACAAAGCAGTGAATTGTCATAACCATGACACTGGAAAGTGCAAGCTGCCACGAGGGGCCTGGGGGTGGGGCGGCACTAGAGGCAAGCTTCTCTATAGCAGTGATGTGCGGCTCTAAGGAGAGAAGGTAAGGAGTTGGCTAGGTGAAGATGAGGGTTGGAGGAGAGAGCAACGGGAAAGGCTGACTCTAAGTGTGCAAACAGCCTACAGTGAGAAGGCCAATAATTCCTTTAAAGAACAGAAAGAATGCATTTTAGTTTACTTTCTATTGCTGGGACAAAATGCTGACCCACAAACAACTTGTGGAGAGAAGGGTTACCTATTCCAATTATAACCCGTCATTGTGGGAAGTCACAGTAGGAACTCAAGCAGAATCCATGGAGGAGTGCTGCTTACTGGTTTGCACCCATGGCTTACATAATCTGCTTTGTTACAAAACCCAGGATCACCTGCCTGTGGTTGGCATCACCCACAGTGGGCTGGGCCCTTTCACTTCAACCATCAATCAAGAAAATGCCTCACAGACTTGTCTACAGGCCAATCTGATGGGGGGGGGGCATTTCTCAGTTGAGATTCTCTTTTCTAAGATGACCCTACCTTGTGTTGTCGACAAACCTAGCAATACAGAAGGCCACCATTATTATACCCTGAAGGTCATGGGATGGTGATGGCAAAGCAGAATGATTCTAATGTAGAAAACAGCCAGACCACATGGGGCTGAGTGGACAGCTCTTGGAAGATCATTGAAGAAAGGTTTTATTTAAGCAAGGGACAGATATAATCAGACATTTGTCTTTTAAAAGACCTCTCTGTTAGAAGGGAGAAATGAATTGTAAGAGACAATATTAGACTCAGAAAGAAAGGTGAGATGTTACTGAACTTGTTGTCCAGGTGACAGATGACAAGGGACCTGGGCCAGGAGAGAAGAAAGAGAAGCGGATGGATATGAGCTGTCTGCAGGAGGCAAAGGGAAGGTGTGGGGTGTGTGGGAGAGGAAGGGGCAAAGTCTTAGCTTAGGTGTCTGCGAGAGGGCAGTGCTGTGTCCCAAAGAGGGGTTTAGCTTGTGGAGAGAGAGGTTAGGAGCTTTTGTTGGACTCTGGATCATTCTGATGGAAGCACTGATCAGGTGGGTACCTGGCTGGCTGCAGGTCTGGGAAGGAATCAGATTCCACAGGGAGAGAGAAGAAAGGGAAAAGTGGATGGCTATGAGCTGAACCTAACTTTTGATTAAAAAGACTGCTCTTCTCCCAGGCTGTAGCTTTATTTTTAATTAAGGTTTTTATTAGCGTATGTTAATTATACATACTGATGGGTTCCTATGGCATTTTCATGCATGTGTATGATGTGTTTCAATCATATTACCCACTGTTACCCTTTCTTGTCCCCCAATTCTCTCTGATCTCCTTTCCATTCTCATGCCGTTTTAGTGACCCAGTGACTTGCACTGAGGTTGCTGAAGGGAGCACGGAGGAGTGAGGGCTATTTGCAGGAGCATGGGCAGCTGGCTGGAGGCTACACTACCAAAGAAAATACCTTTACCTTTCACATCAAGCATTAACTTCCTAAGGTTCCTCAGGAAAGAGGGGTCTTTGAGAGGTTGGAGATTTAGAATTATCATGTATCTGTGAGATGAACGCACAACAAGAGGAAGACCATATCCAATAGTTTCTTCAAACTGTTTTGTATCCAAAGAGCTATAGGTATGTTTTTGTTTTGTCCTATTGGGAAAAATTTAGCTGGATTTGGTGACACACACTTGTAATCCCAGCACTCTGGAGGCTGAGGCAGGAGGAACATATTCAAAGTCATCCTGGGCTCCATAGTTAGACCCTGTACCCTCCAAAACCAAAGATAAATGAACAAATAGGAATAAAAAATTTAAAAATCCTTTGCTTCTGTGTAATGTGGGTTTTAAAGCTTTTCATATATATCACCCTCCTTGGCTCTGTTACTTCTGGAGTCTGTGTTGTAAGAAAGATGTTAATGAACTGGTCCCATTAAGAGAAAGGTGACTAGGGAGGTACAGGCTGCTAGGAAAGAATTCCCAAAACATCAGTGGGATGATTGGTGTTCATGTGACTGAAAGTAGAGAAATAAGGATGACAGTGGACTCGGTTGATTGCTACCTATGATTATTTGGAGGGTTTTCTTCTCATTTGTGTGTGTGTGTGTGTGTGTGTGTGTGTGTGTGTGTGTGTGTTCATGTGTGTGCAGGTGAATACTTGTGGTGGGCTAGGGACAGGTTAGGGTGTAATTATTTGGGAACTGTCTATATTTTTATTTTATTTTATTTTTGAGACAGGGTCTCTCACTGACCTGGAGCTTGCCCAGTAGCAAGCCTCAGGAGTCCACCTATCTTTGTGCCTGAGTGCTAGAATCACAAACCCGGCTTTTTAAATTACTTTGCTTTTTAAACATAGATCCCGGAGGTTTCAAATCAGGTCATTGTTCTTTTCTGACAGTCTCTTTACCAATTGAACAGATGAACTACCCCTCCCAGGCCATCCAGAGGGTTTTCATGTTGAACATAGAATGGGTATAGTCTCTAGAATAGAAAAGAAGAAACTAGAGGTCATAGGAAATAAAATTTACTTCTAAAAATTAATGAGAAAGAACAGCGAACTAACTAATTAAGTTTAATGCCATGGAGCTGGGCATGGAGACATATGTCTCCATTCCCAGGAGGCTGAGGCAGGAAGATTTTGAATTTGAGGTCAGCTCGCTCAAACCACTCAAAAAAGTGGTTTGGACTGAGTCTGACTTGTATATATGTATGTCTGTTCTTCACTCCTCAGATTCTGTGAGGCTATGAGGATTTCTGACAGTGTTCCTATCATGGGCATTCCCTCAGCTGCCCGATTCAGAATCTCTATGTCTCTCTCTCTTCAGAGCTGCCCACACAACTTCCAGAAGGGGTCAGCCAACACCCTTGATAGCTATCCTCTGCGCAGCCAGGTTCTTCTTGCATCTATTCTGGTCTCATTTAATGTAGCTGAAATGATTGATCATTGCCCTTCAGAGACTCATGGATTTTGCGCTCTGTGGAATGTCTGCAGATTACATCCTGACTTGTGCAGAGAGAACCCATCTCTGTGCCCGAGTATGCCATTTTACTTGACACTGGTGACTCAGAAGCTGTGGCCACAGGGTTCCCTGAGAGTGGGCTTTGGCTCCATCAGCACTAGATGCAGGTCTTGGGTTAGATGTGAATCTTATCTACAGGGTTCTAATTTATCAGCAAAGGTAGTGGTTGCCACTGCAGACTGTTTCTCATGGAGAATGTGAAAGGGATTGAATGACAGTGCCCTCTCTTAGCTTCCCCACATCACATATGAACACTCTTCCAGAAGAAAACATGAAAGGAGCAGATAAGAAATGCTTTCGGAGTGGTGCACATCTAAAATGTGTATTACCCATGTCTCAGCACTCCTGGAAAAGAGTGGTCCTGGGCTGTGGAGAAGGGATCAGTCATAGTCTGATCCTGGAGAAACCTAGGGACTCCTTTTTTCCTTCCTTCCTTCCTTCCTTCCTTCCTTCCTTCCTTCCTTCCTTCCTTCCTTCCTCTCTCTCTCTCTCCCTCTCTCCTTCTTCTCTCTCTGTCTCTATCTCTCCTTCCTCTCTCTCTCCCCTTCTGGTCTCTGTCTCTCTGTGTTCATGCACATGCATGAACAAGTAAGTGGTCACATGGTATATTTTCACATGTGTGTGAATGGCCATGCCCCATGGGTGCCCACGGAAGCCAGGGGAGGATGTTAGGTGTCATGTTCTAGTGCTGTCCACCCTATTCCCTGCATTAGTGTCTCTCTCTGAATCTACAGCTAGGCTTCAGGCCAGCAAGCCTGAGCTCCCATTCTGCCTCTGCCCCCCACAGTGTTGGTGTTACAGGGGCATCTGGTCATGCCAGCTTTATATGTTGGTAGTGGAAATTTGGATTTCCTGAAATATCTCTTCTAGCCTCTGAGAACTAGGTTTGGAGCCCAGATCTGTCACTTACCAATCCTGTGGCTGTAGACAGATTACTTCACCCCTCTGAGCTTTTGTGTTTTCACCAGAAGAATGCGACCAGCACAGATCTGGGGGTCTGTGCAGAGTGTGGAGCGGCTGGCCATATCATGTTCACAGTCAGGCAGCAGAGAGACGAGAGTGCTGGTGCTCAGCTCACTTTTTTTTTCCATTTGGTTTAGGACCTACAGCATGGAGGACCTATGGCATGCAGGACCTACGGCATGGTGCTGTTCACATTTAGGGTGGTTCTTCCCTAATCACCTGGAACACAGTCTGGAAACTTGCTCACAGACATGCCCAAGGCCTTGTCTCTGCTGATTCTAGAGCCTGCCAAGTTTATCAGCCAATACTGACCATCACACTGTTTATCAAGATCACCAGTTTTGGGTCATTTTTTTACCTGCATGAAACTGCTTTGATGTCCTGGAAACTGAGGCCAGGTCAGACTTTGAGTGGCTTCTCCCGTACCTGCCACAATGTTTACAGCCATAACATCTTCCTCCCAGAGTGCAGTGGCTTCTTGGCAGGAGACAGCAACTTCTGAGAGAGGTCTTTCTTATTTATGTCTGTCTGATTCTTTTAGCCTCAGGTCCAGGCTAGATCCAGACTGGGTGAGGAAAGAAAGCTTTAGGAATGTCTTTCTTTGGGAGATGAAACACTTGTCCCAGGTTTATAATTAGTATCTAAAATAACGGATTGAGAGGTCCTAGCCAGAAGAGGGAGGAGAGATGGTTACATCACATCCCTAAATGACCTCTGGCATTCTAGCCCCGAACAGGCAAATGATCTCTCTTAGACCCCAGCATCTGCTATTGCTCAGAAAGCTTCCTGGTGATTTGAGCCAATTTAATTAAGTAGACAATTCTTTTTCATTGGAGCTTTTATTCCTTTGAGATGGTGAACAGCTCTGAGTCACTTAGCTTTCACTGGCAGCGGCTTCTCTTTCTCCTTTTTCTTCTTCTCCTTCTTCTCCTCCTCCTCCTTCTTCTTCTTTCTCCTTCTCCTTCTTTCTCCTCCTCCTTCTCCTCCTCCTTTTTCTTCCTCTTCCTTTCCCCCTCCTCCTTCTTCTCCTTTCTTTGCATCCTCCCGCCCCTTTCTCTTCTCTGAATACCTCTCCCCCATGTCCCCACTTCTCCCAACTCCTTGTCCATTCCCCCTCTTTCTTCTATTTATTTTTCTCCCTCTTCTTCTATGTCCCTTTTTTCTCTTCCTTATCCTTATCTTTCTTCTGGAATATAGAGTCCTACTGTATAACCCAGGCTGTTTTCGAACTTATGATCTTCCCACCTCAGCCTCCTGAGTACTGGGATTGTAGGTGTGTGCCGGCTTTTAGACCTCTTTCTAGTGAAGCTTCTCTTCTCCCCAGGGTAAGCCAGTGGGCAGTCCAGGGAGTAGATGATGTGATGGAGTTAGGAGTTGAGGACATGACTGGGGAGGGGCTTCACACCTGTGAGGTACAGAACAATGGTCAGAAGGAGCAGACCTGGGCAAGGGAGCCTCAGGCATCAACTGTTTCTGTTCCTTGAAAGCATTGCCCTGCTGCCTCCTGCTGCCTCCTGCTGCTCCTCTGCCCCTCACTCTTCAGGAGTATCTGTTGTCCCACACAGGCCTTCTGCACTTTGTTCCTTTTTTCACTGACTCCTTGACTAGTAAACGCTTTTAAAGTACTTAAGTAGCACTTGCTGCAGTGTGTGACGTTCTGGTTCCTCCTGTGATTGTTTGACTGACTGCTGTCCTTCTGAGATTGCAGCTCTGTAGGGTGTGAACTGTCTCCCAGGTTGTCTCCCAGGTCTCATGGTTGTGGGTTGTATTCTGAGCACCTGCATGTCACCGCATACATAGCAGGTGCTCACGGTCTCTGTAAAGGCACACACTTCAGTATGGCACTTGAAAAGAGGGTGAGCATCCTGCCTCCAGTGTTATGAAGAGCACTTTCTCCTAACTGTAGTGAGAGGAGGGTCCTACAGACATCTCGGAAGTGTTTGAACCGACCCTCAAAACTAGTTAGCTCTCTTTTGGCTCCAGCTCCAGTAAGCAAACCAATAAATCGAGACCTTAGGGATGTAGCTCAGGTTGTAGAGTGCTTGCCTGGCATGCACAAAGCTCAGGGCTTGATGCCCAGCATGGCATAAAAACAGGTGTGGTAGTGTAGGCCTGGGATCCCAGTGTTAAGGATGAGGAGATGGGGGTGGAGGGTTAGAAGTTCAAGGTCATCTTTGGCTACATAGCGTGTTTGGAGTTATCCTGGACCAAATGAAATTCTGTCTAAAACCAAACCTTAGAGGTGTCTAGACCAGGTAGCAGATTCTAAACAGACGCTCTTGGGCAGCTCCAGCGTCTCTATGGTGAAAAGCATGGAAGCTCACATTTCCTGTCAATGGGAGCACTAATGTGCAAGGGAGACTGTGGAGGCAGGGAGGACGACATCCTGTTTCTATTCCTGGGTTGTTTGGGTCTGGATACTCAGGAGACATGGCCTTGAGTTTGGAGCTCTGATTATTTGCATGTACTCATGGAGGACAGTCTTGTCTTATAAGACTCAAAAGCCATTTTGCAGCGTTCAGAGAAGTTTCTATTAGGATGAAATTGAGAAGACTTAGTGTTAAGTGTTTTCTCTGCTGAGCACATGGAGTTACCTCAAAACAGGTAGCTGTTAATGCTCCAAGGGAGAAATGGTTGGTCAGATTTACAACGTCAGGGGATGTTAGAAACCTATTTGCTTTGATCTGAATTACTCTACAGGAGGGGGTTTATAATTTTTCTTCCTGTGTTTGTATGTGTTTCTTCATGCACATGTACATGTCCAGATGTACATGTGTGACTGCGTGTGTGGAGGGCAGAAGTCAACACTCACGCTTCCCCCAGTCACTCTCCACCTTCTTTATGGTCTCTCACTGGGCTGAAGAACTTGCTGATTGTGCTAGACTGGCCAGCTGGAGCGCTGTCAGGAATTGCCTTATCTCTATCTCCTGATGCTGTGATCTCAGGCATGCACCACTGTCCTTAGCTTTTTTATGTGGGTTCTGGGGATCCCAACTCAGGCACAAGCCATCTCCCTCGCCCATGGTGAGGAAGCTGGAGAGACAAGTGCAGGGAGCCGGGGTGCGATTTGGGAAGTCTGACCGCACTGAAGCCATCCCTGTCCCCCACTGCTGCCCTCCTCTGGCTTTTGGAAACCAGAGTGTGCCAATGGCTTCAGGCTTGGTTAGGGTTACTTTCCATTCCTGTGTTTCAGAGTTAGCATTGCTCAGCCTCTGGAGCTGGTCCTCTCTGGATGGAGGATCTGTCCCTCACCCAGTGTCCCACAGATTCGATTGTAAAATGACCCCATCGTCAGGACTGCAGAGAGACGTGGGTGGGATGAAGATTTTGGAGAGAAAGAAACCTCGTCCCTCCTCGTGGTTCCTCAAGCACCTCTGCAGTCATTTTTTCACGTGTCCCTTTGAGTCACGTGCTTAATGTAAGAGCACATATTTTACTGAAGCGACTTGGCCTCAGATCCAGATACGGAAAATCGGTATTACTTCCCACAAATAGAAAGTGTGTGCAAAAATAAACACACACGAAGGAGACCAAGCAGGAATCCCCTTCTGGCTGGAGACAGCTCCTGCCCGAGGCTTTGAGCCCCAGGCCTGATCTCCTGCTTAAAAAGGGAGATTAGCAAGTGTTGTAGGGGGTTTGGGATTTTCTTGTCAAAGCTGTAAGGACTTGAAAAAGAAAAACTCCAGTCATGCCATCTGATGCTATTTAATTATTTACTCATGTACTCTTTAAGGGGCATCATGGCTGGCCCAAGAGGGGCGGCCTTGCTCAAGGGAAGGTTCTAGGCTTTGTCTAGAGACACCTGGGAATCCACTCTGTTGATGACTTCTTTTTCTTCCTTGGTAGGTGCAGAGACAGGGTAATTTCAAAGTGTTAGTGGTAGTCTTTTGGGGACCTTGGACTTGGTACTCACTAGTTGAGGAAGTATAAGAAGATGGAGTATCTGGTGGGAAATAAGGTCACCAGTCAGTGTTGGGTCTTGGAACTCACATGGGAAAGATACACTTTGAGGCTGCGTCTGGACTTTGCCCTTGGGGGATTTATGGGAAAGGTGATGGGTGATTGAAGTGGTGCTGACCTATGTTATATAGAAATGGGTAATTTACAGGGGAATTGAGTGTAAGTGAAATCAGCCCCGTTCTACCTTCATCTTGTATATATTTATATTCATGATATCCACACATGTAAGGAAGATATATGAAAGCAGAAAGGAGGCCAGGAAGGTGAAAGGGACAAAGTGTGTGTGTGTGGGTAAACACAAGAAGAGAGGGTAATGAGGAGGGAATATGGTCAGAGTATGCACCACTGTCTTGTAGCCTTTTTACATGGGTGCTGGGGATCCCAGCTGAGGCCCCCAAGCTTGTGCAGCCCATGGTGAGGAAGCTGAGGAGACAATGTGCAGGGAGCCCTGGTAAAGTTTGGGAAGTCTGTCCACATTGATCAGCCATCACTGTCCCCCACTGCTGCCCACTGCTGGCTTTCAGAAACCAGCATGTGCCAACAGCGCAGATCCCCCATGTGCCAACATATGTATCCTAGATGATACGTATGTATGAAAATATCATGATGAAACCTATCATTTTTACAATGCATGTATATTAATTAAAAAAAAAGAAAAAGACACCCCCAGCTGATTGTGACAGTCATTTGGTTTTGGTTCCCAGTTGGTGACAAGGGTAAGGGTGAGACTGATTTTGAGCTGTATGCTTTCAGAAGACATGTTTGCCCAACACTCCCACTGGTCAGGGCTGAACTCAGTGTGGTCCAGAGAGGTGGGGCAGCCCTATGGGAAAGCACAGCACACATCAAGACATGCCTCTGAGAGAAGAGATGCTCTGATAGGATGCTGTTTCTTCCAAACTACATGAGCATAATGTTCCAGTTTCCTCTGGGAACTTCAGGTTGATAGAAAAACCGAGTCTTTTTTCTACTTGCCATTTCGACATAACACCCTGTCTGCAGTGTGAGAAATGGGCCTTGTGAGCTTCAATTTCTTTTCTGTGGGTCTCAGGGCTGGGAATAAGAGGTAGCATCAACAGTTACTTTTATTTTCCTTATCTTCTGAGACTTAGATCCTCTGTTTATGAATAGTAAGGATCTAGGTTTAGTTGCTTGCATTGGATTCTGGCTTCTACTGTTGCTGTGTTATCTTGGATAAGTCACAGAACCTCTCTCTGCTTCAGTTCCCTTGTTTGTCCAAAAGGATGAGATGGAACTGAACTCATGGCTCATTGTGAGTGTTAGGTCAGGAGACATACATAAGGTACCTAGACACATAGTAAGGAATCTAAAGGACTTGTGTATAATGATAAAAGACCCGGCATTTCTAATTCCCCTTCTGATGTCCTCCGACAGATAGAACTTACTGGGCACTCTCTCCCCTCTCCTCTGTTACTGGGGATAGAACCAAGTCCTATTGTATGGACATATAACATTTTATTGGTCTATTTGCCAGCTAGTATTTGGGTTGTTTATGCCTTTTATTAGCAATAAAGTCATGTGACTACCCATATAGGTGTCTATTCCGACAAGTGTTTTAACTCTTGTGTAATACCCAGGAGCAGAGTTGTTGGGTCAGACAGTTGTCTAGTTCACATTTACATTTTTAAGAAATGGACAATCTATTTCTACAGTAGCCACAGCATCTGATGCTCTCAGCAACACCAGGACATTCCAGTTTCCCTGTGTCCTTGCCCAAACTTGTGTGTTTCCAGGGAGTACCTGCTCTCTCTTTGTATTCAGAATGTCCATTTTCTTAGTGTTGAATGCACTAAATGCATGGCCATTGCTTCAGAATGGCTGGCATGTTGTTCCTTGGGAGATGAGCATTAGGCTGCCATGTTTTAATCAATTGTGTCTTGTCTTACTTAGATTTGCAAGAGCATTTTGTCTGATTCTACTTTATTTCGGCACAAGGGATAGAGTCTAGGGACTCACACAGGTACAGCTCACAGCTCTGTCACTGAGCTGTGCTCTCAGTTCACAAGTTCTTTAGATGGTCAGGACTTAAGTCCTTTATCATACGGATGACTTACAAATATTTTCATCTAGTCTGTGGCTTGCCTTCTAATTTTCTTAATGATATGTTTGGAATGTAAAAGTTCTTAATTTTTATGACCACTTTATCCATTTCCCCTTTTATGGCTCATAAAATAACAAATAGTACCACGATAAGAACGCTTTGCCTAATCCAGGGCTGTATCAATTTTTCAGAACTATGTTTCCAGAGGTTTTGATAGTTTTAGCTTCATTTTAATTTCTTTGATTAATCTGAGGTGTGTGTGTGTGTGTGTGTGTGTGTGTGTGTGTGTGTGTGTGTAGTTTGAGATAAAAGATTTAAATTTGCTTCCCCACATATGAATATATAATTTCTCTCAGAGTTATTGTCTTCACCCCTTATCAAGGAAATATCTCTTTTCAACAAATACAAAATGAAGAGTTGTGGAGCCCAAACCCAATGGAAACATCTACAAACACTCCTGCATCTAAGGCTCAGAGAACATTGCCGAAGAACAGGTGGAAGGACTGTAAAAGCAACTGATCAGGGAGTTTGTTGTGAGGCTGTGACTCCTAGACACACCACAGCTATGCTTATAGAGTCTCACCAACATGAATGCCCAAACATAAACTAAACAAGGATGATGCCAATGGGCATGACAAACCAGACGGGGAGAATCCCAGGAGACCTCAACCCTACACAAGGAACTACAGGTAGCTGAGGAAAGCTGGGAATGGGAGAGATGGTCTTTCCTAGGGAAGAGAACATCAATTGGTTGTTCAGTGCCAAATAGTCAGCTCTGAAAACGAATATATAATTAACACTATATGGACCAAGAAAGGTTATATTTAGGAATGTATATGTATATACATATACGTATATGCATGCTATAACAATCATAAAAGAAGCCATGAATTTGAAGGAGAGCAGGGAAAGGTATTTGTGAGGGCTTGTATGGAGGAAAGAGAAGGGAGAAATGTTGTAATTTATATTATAATCTCATAAAGGTTTTAAATGTTAAAACAACAACAGCACAGTGAATAGCACATGAGGAAAGACACACTAGGCTTGCCTCTGGCTTCCACATGCACACTTACACACATGTGTACCCACACAGATATGCACACACATGAACACACTAATGACTCTGGGGAAATTATGTGGTGCTTTCTAGTATCACAAAGGCTAGTCCTAGGGAGGGAACATTCAGGTCAGTTCTAGACTGAGGGGCCTTTGGGCCCTGTTTCTAAAGTGCATAGTGTCTTTGGCAAGAGGAGCTTACCTTCCACTTCCGGAGGGTAACCAAGGGCAACAGTAATAGGCTTCTTACGTCTGGTTTTGGGGTTTTGGTAAGTGGTGTTGGGCTCTTGGAGAGAGTGTCATCAGTCTAGATGATAAAAGTTCATTAAACCTATATATGTATATGTGTATCTAGAATTACATGTATTATAGGATTTATTTTTAAGGTAAACAGTTAATAGTATGATTCCTTGTGGCTTTTCCAAATATCCTTATTGTTATATTACCCCTCTTTCCCTTCTTTGGTGTTCACTCCCCTTACTCTCCCACCAAACGCTCTCCTTTTCGTCCCCATCTCTCTGATCAGGTCACTTGTACTCTGCTGGTGCCCTCTCTGTTCTTCCCCATCCCCCTATCCTGGCAATGGTCCTATTTTACTTTCCTGTTTTCTGTAGTTACTACAGAATATTTATTCTCATCTGAAGATTTGGAGTGACCACCTTGTTTTTTGAGACAGGGTCTCTCATTGGCCTGGAACTCACCAACAAATATAGGCTGGCTGGCCTGCCTCTGATATTACAAGATGCCAAACATTGCTTCTTAAAAGTGAGTTCTAGGGATTGAACTTGATATTTTGTCAGAAACCATTTCACATAAATGTACAACTTGAGTTCTAAGCCTTTAGTTGGAGTCCATCCATGTGTATGTCTGTCTGTCCTTGCCTTGTACATGGCTTTAAAGTAAACTTCAAAGAAGATAGCATGAGAACCCAGAATTGCTTCTCAACTTCAAACTTACTTTGCCTACTTTCTTAGTTTTTTTTTTTTTCCTCATATAAACTTTAGAATCATTTTTATCTATTTTGGGCACAGACAATCTGTTGAGATTTGGATGAGGGCTACATTGAGTGTATTGTGGAATGGTCTGTACTGACACAGAGTCTTTCAATCCATGAATATGAGATGCCATAATTTTTTTTACATTTTCTCCTGTTTCTCTTAGCAATGCTTTCTAGTCTTCATGGTTTAAGCATTTTACTTTCTTTGCTTCTGAGTAATTTTTTTCTAAGTATTTAAAGGTTTTGCTGTTACTGTGTAAAAACAACTTTCTTGATTTCATTTTTAATTAATTAATTAATTCAAGTTTTGAGAAAGGATTTTGTTATACAGCCCAGGCTGACCTTGAAATTTCAATCTTCCTTCCTCCATCACCTAGAGTGCTGGGATTACAGGTAAACACCGCCACACTTAACTATTTTTAAACTTTGCTAAGAATATCAAAATGTGCTACATGATGCTTTGACGTGTGCATCCATGATGTATACATACTAAGTTTGTCTCTAGGGTGAGAAATACACTTTATTTTATTTTTTATCTTTGGGATTTACCTCCTGTAGCCTTCCTATGCTTGTTCATTATTTCTATATTTTATGGATGTATATGTAAATCTTCTATATGTGTGATCATGTCATACATGAGTGAAGACATTTCTACCTCTTTTCCTATTGGGATAATGTTAGTTAATTAAAGTTACTTTCTTTTTTATCAATTGTACTGACCAGACTTCTAACTATTGTACAACAATGAGGAGAAATTTGTAAGAATGAGAAGCCTTATCTTGTTCTTGACTTTAAGGGGGCTATATTTGCTTTTCCGTTAAACCAGATGTTAGCTGTGGGTTTTGTAGATGCCATTAACTAGGTTGAAAATATTTCTTCCCCCTTTCAAGTATGTTGATGGTTTGTATAATGGGGACTTTCCAGATTTTGTTAAGCATGTACTTTCTGACTTGGTCAAATCTGGGAGTTTTCATTTAGTTCTTTGTTCTATTACCATGTTACTCAGAGGGACAAGGAATATTTAAACAAGAATGAAATCTAAGCCAGCCAGTGGGGGTACACACCTTTAATCCCAGCACTCAGGAGGCAGAGGCAGGCAGATATTCGTGAGTTCAAGGCTAGCCTGGTTTATAGAACCAGGACAGCCAAGGATACACAGAGGAACCCAGTCTCAAAACAAACAAACAAACAAACAAACAAACAAGCAAACAAAGAAACAAGCAAATGACAAACAAAACCCAGGAAGAATGAAATCTGGAACCTTTGTAAAAACCTGTGCTGTCAATTGTGATGGTTGTGTTTTTTTTGCTGAAGAGGAAACTGAGGCTCGGTTAGCTGAACTTTTCTGCTGGGTCTGCACTGTCAAGTGGTGCTTCCAGGGTGTAAGTGGTTGCTGTCAGAGCCAGGCTCCTGCACTGCTCTGCCCTGATGTCCACAGCTGTGGTGCACCAGGCACCTGCTTTTCTCTCTCACTGTGGCATCTCAACACACCAGTTCTCCTGAAATGGCACCTGTCTCTCAGGGATGGGTGAAAACCACTGTCCTCCTGCACTCTGTGTGCTGGCTGTCATCAGTCTTAGCACCCATGCTGGACAGTTCAGCTAAGCATTTGTCTGGCATGATGCCTTCCCACTGAGGCCTTACCATTCGTGGCCGCAATGGAATGTATTTTTAGAGCTAGGCAGCCTGGCAGGGCTGCTTACCCTTCCCCGAGTCCGTGGATTAGCCCAGGAGTAGCATATGCCCACGCTTTGCCTGCCTGGTCCTGGAACACAGGCCTCTGTGCTGTTCAGAAAACAGATTGTCTCAGGCAGACAATGTGGCCAGCTTTTCCCTCACGACTTCCCTGTTTACAGAGTTGATCCTCCCCTTCATCTTTCGGGGACCCGCAGTGGGGTCTGGCCGCTTCTGAACCAGTGAGATGGTAGGGCTTGCTCACTTGTACCTAAGTCTGGCCAAAGAGCTTTTGGTTCTTACCACAAGTATCTCGGGTGTTTGCAACCTCATCTACCCTCCTGAGTGGGCAGGATGCACATTCCTGCCTGGGGACCAGGCAGATTGAGAAGGCCCAGCAAACCAGGTTGGTTTTGGCACTGCAGCCCTTCCACATCCATTATCCACATGTGCCGAATACTCCCCTGGTCCAGAAATGGATGGTGAGCTACTCTGGCTTCTGTTTGGTTATTGACAAAAGCTCTCAGTAGGATCCACAGACAAGACCAACAGTGCACACTGTTGCCCAGGCACTGACACTCCACCTAGGAAGGGAGCTAGAGTGTGCATGAGAAGGTATTGAGAATTTCCAGAAATATCAACTCAGATGTGATCCAGTTCGACAAAACCTTGCTGATCACCTACTCTGAGCAAAGCATAGAATGCTGCTATGGGTAGAGACAGGCACCCTTGCCCAAATGTAACACCCAGGTTCCGTTTGTAGAATATGACGGGCAGGAAACTCTGTCTGTCCGTCCGTCTGTCTGTCCACCTCCCACCCACCCACCCATCCGTGCTGTTGTAAACATTAGGTTTGGAGCCCGTCTGTTTAGCTTTAATCCTTCCTCTAACTCACTGGCTATAGAAGTAGGCAGATGCCTGGAATTCTTCATTCCTTAGCTTCTTCTGCTCTAATTTGGATGACCACAGTAACCAGGTCCAGTGGTGGGTGGGTGCAGGGCTTACACATAACTATACACAAAGTGTGGGGGCAGCTGCTCTTGCTCAGGAAGTGCCATCGCTATACCAGGAAGCCCTCACTGCTGTGATCATTCATTCAGCAGAGAGCTGTAGAGCGTCTAGTGTGAGTCAGCCAAGGACCCCGGTCTTGGAGACAGAGTGGAGCCACATACACAGCTTGGCCCTTGTGGAGTTCATGTGTCAGAGGATGGAAGGCCCAATGGAAAAAGTCAATAGATGAACAATCAGATGGGGTTGAAGACTTGGGGAAGGAAGTCAGACAGTAGAGAGGTCAGAGGGCCAGGGCTCCTTCCCTGGTGACAGAGTGGGGAACTCCCCAGAGTAGGTGGTGCGAGCTGACACAGGAAGTCTGTGCGGGGCTGTCCAGCACCCGCTTCCAAACAGATTTTGCCAGGATATAGGCACGGTCTCTTCAGGAGTCACATGGTCTTACCTCTTGTTTTCTGGCTGCATTTAAATGGACTTGTTTCTGCTTGATTACTGGTTGGGTTCTGGCTTCTGGGAGGCATTTGTTTCTCTCCTATTGGTTCAGGGTATTTTGTGACATTTCCATGCTGTTAGTTACTTTTCTGCATCAGTCATTTTTCTCTCATTGGGACAAAACACTCAACAGAGGTGACTTGGAGGAAGGATTTGTTAATTTCATCACATTTACTAACTTATTTATTATTCCATGACATATGTAGGTTCTGGAGATTGCACTCAGACCATCATGCTCGGTGCCAAGCCCCTTTACCTGCTGAGCCCTTGCTCAGTTCAGAGGGTACAGTCCATTGTGGCAAGGGAGGCATGGTGTGGAGTTTGTGGCTAGGACTGGGGGAGTTGTGGCTGATGCTCCTCCTCACATCTGAACAGAGAGAGACAGGAAGTTGGGCTGGATGGAATCCTCAAGGCCCACCCCCCAGAGACCCACTTCCTCCATCTAGGCTCAACCTATCAAATGTCCAACAAGTTCCCAAAACAGCAGCAGCCAGCACATGCTGAGGACAGTGTTCAAATACAGGAGTCTGTGGGGCATTTTCCATTCAGACTACATAACACATGTCTACAATGTGCTTCATTATCTCTCTTTACCATCTCCTAGCTCCCTCCACTCTCTCTCTGATCACCTTCCTCTCCTCTGTTGTCCCCCTTGATGGACACTTTTCTTTATTCCAGTGACAGATTCTAGGATATGATTCACTTTTTATTTTTAAATTTTTAGCATTCGTTCATTCATTCATTCATAGCCTTATGAAGCCAAGGCTGGCCTCAGATTCTCAGTGTAGCCAAGGATAGCCTTAAACTTCTGATCCTTTACCTCCTAAGCTTTAGGATTAGAGAGGCATGCACCACCATGCCTGGTTTATTTGGTGCTTGTTAGAACTCAGAGCTTTGTGCATGCCACACAAGCACTTTACCTGCTCAGCTACATCCCCAGACCAAAGTTAACTTAAATTTTCGACTGACATACATTTGTACACATTTATGAGTACAATGTCATGTTTTGATTTTTGTATAATTGGAGTAACAATCAACTCAAGGTAGGTAGCATATCTAACACCTCCATTTTTATTATTTCTTCATGAGCTGTACCTTCAGAACCCTCTGTTCTGTTTTGAGTGATGTAATACTATTGTGTTTCCTTTCTGTTGTGATAAAAACTACAACCAGAATAGCTCAGGGGAGGAAAGGGTTGATTGGTGTATGAGTCCACCCTGGAGTGAAGGCAGGGTGGAAACAGAAGCAGGAACTTGGAGCAGAAGCCGTGGAGGACCACTACTTGCTGGCTTGCTCACAGGCCCATGCTCAGCCAGCTTTTTCTACAGCTCAGGACCATCTGCCTGGGAATGGTGCCACCCACAGTGGGCTGAGCCTTCTACTTCAGTTAACAGTCAAGTCAGTGCTCCACGCCCTCAGGCCGACCTGATCTAGGCAATCCCTCAGTCAAGACTTCCTTCTTAGGCCACTCTAGACAGTGCCAGGTTGACAGTTACTGCTCACTAGGACAATTACCTTATGACTAGTTTTTTTTTTTTTTTCTTCTTTGAGACAGGGTTTCTTTGTGTATCCCTAGCTGTCCTGGAACTCACTCTATAGCCCAGATTAGCCTCGAACTCACAGAGATATGCCTGCCTCTAGAATTAAAGACGTGTGTCACTGCCACCCGACTAAATTTTTAACACTATTGACTCCTGCCAGACTGTGATGTTGTGCCTGTGTACCAACTTCCCTCTCTTGCCCATCTCAGCACTCTTGTTTTACTCTCAGCTTCTATGAGATCAACAACTCCGCCTCTGCCTCCGCCTCCTTTTGTGGATTCTACAGTAGACTGAGGTGCTCTGAAGATTGACAAGAGAGGGGGTTGGTGTATACAAACCTTTGTGATAAGCTCCATGGCACTTTCCACAGGACACTAGTGACTAATACAGCATTGGGTACTTAGTTGATGCTCAGTAAACAGCAGAGATGGTTCCTGCATGTTTCTTCCATGCTCCATGTGTTTCCAGCTGCTTCTGATCTTGCTCCTACTTGCCACGTACACTACCATGCCCAGTTTATGCAGTGTTGGAATCAAACCCATTTGTGGAATCAAATTCATTTATGCCAGGCAGCACTCTACAAACTGAACTGCACCATAGCCCAGTACAGAGTCCTTGAAGTGTAAAGAGTAGCCCTCTAGATAGGAGGGAGGAGTGGGCAGGACAGAGTAAATTGGGAAGAGAAGCAGCTTACTGAGAAAGCTCCTGAGCCTGAGAGAAGGCAGGAAGAGAGCATGCGTGTAGGGGTGGTTACTCTAGACTGTCAACTCAACAGGGTCTAGAGTCACTGGTGAGGTGAACCTCTGGGCAAGCTTGTGCAATTATATAGCTGAAGACAGTGCACCCTCAGCTTTCTGTTTCTGCTGATGCACCTACCCTGCCACAATGGACTGTATCCTCATGCCATGAGCCTAAATAAACCTGTCCTTGGCATTTGTCAGGTGGCTTGCCACAGTGAAGTAGCTCATGCAGGCTCTCAGTCTCACCTCAGTCACACAGAAGTAGCTCATGCAGGCTTCCAGCCTCACCTTAGTCATGGAGAATTCATCTTTTCTGCATTGGGTAGCAATGCAACGAATTTCAGACAGAGAAGTGTCCCACCATTCAACTGGTTGTGTACAAGTGAACAGCTTAGAACTTAATGCAATGTCACCTCTCCATGTTTATTGCCACCTCCTGGGAGCCAGGGTTGGAAGAACTCACATAAGCTGTTGTGTCTTGCACATCTGTCTGAGATTTGTGTGCCCAGCCCGGCTCCCACTCTACCATTCTCCTCCAGCTCCTCTCCTGAAAATGCCAAAAGGTGGGAGTCTCTTCTTGGCTGAAGTTGTTGTTGTGGTTTTTTTTTTTTTTTTTTTTTAGGTTTGAGACTTGAATATTTCCTTTGAAAATAGATTCCCCCCACCCCTCTGGCTAAGAGCAACCTGTGAGGGGATGAGAGGAGCCCTCCTTCCTCTGTTCTTAGAGCAAACTTAGTTAATCATGCTGTGATCAAGTCAGTCCAGCGTGCCCATGGTAGCCTTCAATTTTTAAAAAGAACATGGCAGGAAAAAGAAGTGGGCAAGGTAGGTTTGAAGTCTTTTCTGTTTCATTATTGTTAAAGGAGGCTCACAGGAGAACACACAGTGCTCGCTCCTCCCTCAGCACTGCTGATGTCATCTCCATCTCAACCTCTTTAGAATTAATTGGTACTTCACTGGTGTGGTAGCCCTCCACGTCTGTGTAAAAGGTTACCACCAACTTAGTGGCTCACACTCACCCTCCACAGCTGTGTAACAGGTCACCACCAACTTAGTGGCTCACACTCACCCTCCACAGCTGTGTAACAGGTCACCACCAACTTAGTGGCTCACACTCAGTTATCACTTCATAGGTTTCTGTGCAGTGTTGGTTTTTCAGACAGAGTCTGAAATGAAGATGGGTATGGTGCTGTGCGTCTGTGAGTCCCGACGGTGGGAGGCTAAGGCAGGAAAAAGATGACTTGGAGGCCAACTTGGGATACAGATTAAGACTCTGTCTCTCCACTTTGGTCCAGAACTGTGTCTATTTTGAGCACTGGGATGTGTGACTTTTTTGAAGCCAAGGGGTCCGAGGACCTATTTATTTTAATTAATTGCATAGAATGACTCAGATCCCATGGGTACTTGTTTTAAGACCGATGTCATTATGGACTAGGTAGCTATTGCAGAGATGTGGCTGGACCTATTTCAGATATGTTTCTTCTGAAAAATAACTATTTGTAGCTAGAAGCTTGTTCTGTGCCAAGACTTGTATTTACAGCTGCCCTGAGCTGTCTTTGAGAATGGACAGCTTTGGGGCTCACGGTCCTCACGGAGCACAAACTTTCTTTTTTAATGCTTCAATTCTATTTCTAATCAGAACGAATTTAGAATATTAATCTCTAGCACTTGTCCCTGCCTCTTCCAGCCACTCCACACTTTCTTATAAACAAAGTGACAGTTTGATTGAATTCGGTGTTTTACTAACTACTTTCCCTCAGAGCAATTTCTGCGCATGTGTAATGAGTGGAGCTTAAGAAGTATGTGTGGAGACAGTGCTAGGCAAGTAGGGAATCCGGGGCAGCAGCTCACTCTCTGTCCCAGCTGCTCCTGTCCCCCACCAGTGATCTGGGTGACTCATCTCTGCTTGTAGGTGCCTCTCTCGGAACTCAGGATGAAGTATGTGAAATTTTAGGAAACTGTCCATGATACATGGTGAGACTGTCATCATTTATACCATTTAAAGAATGCCACTCTCTTCTGGAACTTGGCCCAACCATAATAAAACAAGGTGCTTGTGACTCTGCCCCCAACTCAACCCACAACTTTAGAAGCTGTGGTGGGTTCTATGGAAGATCTTAGTGTCAAACATGGAGGTGAAGACAGGGTGCAGAACATAGAACATGGGATAAGTTAATGGGTTGCTTCAGCCTAGGAGTGGCGATGTGGCCAAGGACCACCCTGCAAGGTCTGAGAAAGCTGCATGTTCAGTGGGAGAGAACAGTGTCAGCTGGCCCTGCTTAGTCTCCTTCGAGGTGGACTTTTACTGAGTGGCAGGTTTCTGGGCATCATCCTGCTATAATGGGAAGATTCAGGGAGGGGACAGGGACATTGCTTTAAGCAGCACCAAGGCAGGGCTCCATCTCTTTTTGTTCTGAGGTATACAGAGCTGTTCTGCATCACGGAGAAATCAAGCCTTCACCCTGGGCATGACTCATCTCCCTGTGGCAGGCGAGGTGCTCAGCTTCCAAGAATAACCTAGCCTGAGGGATCCAAGCCTGGAATCCCTTCCAACTTTCTGGGCTCTGAAGTTTGGCACCCACAGAGGACTGTGCTTAGGTAACGGGGTGCAGATGGCGAGGCGTTTGCAGAGAACGGTAGCTAATAACCATCTCCCTTCCATCTTTGTTCTGCAAAACAGTTGTCAAGCCTGGCCAGGCCCCTGCTTACAGAGGAAGCCTATTCACAAGGAGGTGTGCGCACTTTGGTAGCTGAAAGATAAGGCAATAAGCAAGCCCACACATTCACTTATCCGCTTATTCATAAATATTTGGCTGAAGCCTTGTAAGTGAGAGCCACAACAGGATCCTCTACAGGGGACTCAGCTCTCCCTGCTCCAGAATGCATCTTGGCAGCTGGGAAGTGGGAAGGAGGTGAAGAAATGAGGGCTGTCATTTGTGGAGCACTTGCTGTGGGTCAGGTATTGATAAGAAATTTCCAATTTTATTATGGTATTTTATGGTTGTTAGACCTGCATATCTGTGTATCACATGTATGCTGATGCCTCAGGAGGCCAGTAGAAGGCATCCAATCTCTCTGAAGCTGGCATTGTGGACAGTTGTGAGCCACCCAGTGTAGGTTCTGGGAACCCAACTTGTGTCCTCCGGCAGAGCAGCAGATGCTCTTAGCCACTGAACCATCAATATCAAGCACTTTGAATGCTCCAGCTCCTCTAACTTCACACAGTGCTGTGTGTTCAGCAACATGACCCTCCCTGTGTTCTGGCCAGGGACAGAGCAGCACCTGGGGGATGTGCTTAGGCCCCTGACAGTTGGTAGGTGGCCACTCAGGCACCAAGTCAGAGCTCTCTGACAGGAATTCACAAACCATGAAGCTCGTGTTTCGGACCCTGAAAGTTGAATGACTTAGTGTGTGGTGAGGACTGCTTCTTGGTTCATAGACAACTGTCACTTTCTAATGTCCTCACATGGGGGACGAGGGTGGGGGAACTTCTGAGGCCTCTTTCATAAGGGCAGAAGTTCCACAGGTAAATCTCTTGGTACCTTGCCAAGACCTGGCCTCCCTACACCATTACCTGGGATTATGATGCTAATGCATACATGTCAAAGGCAATTGGTGAAGACCACAGCATCTTTGCACTGACATGTCCTCATCCTCCAGGGCTCAGCTTGGAGGCCAGCTTCCTAGCAGGTCTACTGGACACTGAGTTTAGTATACTCTTCCTCTCTAGCTGAGCAATTTGTCACATTGAGACATTGCCGAATTCCCAAGTCCCTTCTCCTTAGGTCTCACTTGAATTTAGGCTACTGAAGTCCTGAGTCCTGTGTACCTTCTTTATAAGATGTGTGTGTGTGTGTGTGTGTGTGTGTGTGTCCATGTGTATGCAAGTGCCAGTGTGTGTAGGTGTCCATGCATGTTATGTGTGTAGAGGCCCATGGACAACATCTGGTGTCTTCAAGTGCTGTCACTTTAGTTTTTCAGGCAGGTTCCCTCATTGGTCTAGAGCTCTGTAAGTACACTAGGCTGGTGAGCAGCACAGCCCAGGGACTTGCCTGTTTCCACCTCCACAGCCCTCACATTCCGTATCCATGCCACCACACCTTCTCTTCTTTCCTGTGTCTCTTCTTTCCTGTGCACCTTCAGTCGGCAGATAGTTCTGCCCATGGCATGTCTTGGTGAGCATTGGCTCAGTGACTACAGGGAGAACCTGAGTGTCAGTCCTCACGGGTATAAACTGCATCTCAACGGCTGTTGTTGAGGTTTGTTTGGATGCGCAGAGCTGTGAGCTGTGTGGTTCTGTTTCATTGTCATAACTGGCTGGGGAAGAAGAATGCCATCAAGAACCTGGAAGGCATGGCAGAGCATTTGTAATCACGGTGCAGAGTCAGGGTCTCTGTCATTGGAGAGCTTTGCACCCTGTAAACAGCCTCTTTGGAAAAGACTGCGGGTAACCATAGTATCTGGTTCCAAACCAGGACAGGAACAGCCACTCCTTGTGCAAAAGTGAAACCTGTTTTCCCAGGGAGCCAGCAAGGTCATGGTGACCCACAGAAGGAACCGAAGGTGCAGCTCTAGTATCCCTGGGCATATCACTCTGTGGCTTGGCTCCTCTGCTCTAGAATATGGAACCAGGCCAGGTCTCAGAACTCTCTGGTGTTCATGTCTTCCTTTCCTTAATTCTTTCAAATAATTGCTTTTTTATCTGGGGTCTTTGGCCTCAGCTGGCCTGGAACTTGCAATATAGCCAAAGATGACCTTGGACTCTTACCATTCTGCTTCTACGTCTCAAGTGTTGGGATCTCAGGTGTGCACCACTGTTCCTGTCTATGCAGTGCTGGGGACTGAACCTATGCTTTGCACATACTAGGCAAATTCTCTTCCAGTCTGTTCAACTGTATCACCAGCCCTCCCTCTTTGGGGACTTTTCCTTTTATTTATGGTCATGCCTATTCCCTCTGAGGGCCTGTGGGAAAGAGGACACTCAGCGTTCTAGAGCATTCTACATGTGTGGCCTCTGAGTCTTGCTTTATCAATGAAATGGGGACTGTACTAGATGATGGTGTGGTCAGGACGATTAGATGAAGCCATTCCTTCCCAGCTCAGTTCTGGGCACATGGTAGGTGAAGCTATGTGACATTTGTCCCATATGTTAATGATGGCATCTCATGTTTAATGAAGGGGTTTCAGACACTGGACTAATCTCTCTCTCTCTCTCTCTCTCTCTCTCTCTCTCTCTCTCTCTCTCTCTCTCTCCCCTTCTCTCTCCCCCGCCCCCCTTCCGTGTGTGTGTGTGTGTGTGTGTGTGTGTGTGTGTGTGTGTGTGTACGCTAGAAGTCATCTTAGGGTGTTGTTCCTCAGGCTGCCGTCCATCTTGTTTTGTTTAGCCTTTTTTTTTTTTAACAGTCTTCCACTTTTAGCTGGAGTATGGCAACTTGACTGGGAAGCCAGTGAGCCTGGGGAGCAGCTTGCTGTCTCAGCACTGGGATTACAGGAGTGCCCTTTTCATGTCAGTTCTGGGGATCTGAACTCAAGTTAGCACACTCATGCAGCAAGTACTAGGAGTGAGCATCTCTCCAGCTCCCATCTCTCGATTACTGTTGACATCACTGCCATTAAGCCCTTGCAGTTCCCACAGCCACTTGGAGGCATACCAATAGTGAGCACAGGTTTTGGTAACTTTTGAAGGCTGCCTGTGTACTGGGGCTCATCGTCCTTTCCTCCATCCCCAAATGGCCAGCTTTGTATTTCTCTCTGCTGTGTTTCTGTAGTCACACCCTCCTGCAAAGAAGACCAGGAAAGGCATACCATCCCCAAGGACACGGGATGAGACCGGCTCACCCACAACACTGGAGGTCATGGCTGCACATCCAGATCCTTATCTTAATCACTCACGTAGTGTCTTTTGCTGTGGAAAGAAACATATACAGGGACCAAGAATCAGGAGGTGGACCCTGTGGGGTGGCCATTCTTCTGGCTCTCATACCCATACAGAGATGCTGGGAGATGTTAGATGTTGAAGCCTGGATTTCGGGGAGAGCAATGGCTGACAATGCAACCTTGGGGACTTTGCAGGGTTGCTGACTCTTCCAGTCACATCTGGTTGTTGTTCTATAACTCTCTCTCCCCAGACTGTGAGTTCCTTGAGGTATCAGCAGAGCCTGGTTTTTCATCTTTGTGCTTCTCAATATGCACCCCAAACGGTGCTCTGGATTGCCCGTGACATGAACACAGTGTAAGGTTGGATGCAGACAAACTCTTAGAGGTGCACAATGTGGGTCTAAGCTCTGGAGAGTGACTGTTCTCTGTGCTCCTATGGCCAGGCTGAGCAGGATCTGGGAAGAGGCTCTGCAGACCTCCAACGTCCCTGTTTTAGTTTTCTGGTCCCATCCTCGCCGTTCTTTATTATATATAGTTTGGTGTTCTGAAGACATTGCCTTGTGAGCATTCTCCTGAAGTGGCTTGTGTGTGTGTGTGTGTGTGTGTGTGTGTGTGTGTGTGTGTGTGTGTGTGTGGTTAAGACCCAGGGGCAGCCCACTGGATGCCATCCTGAGATAATTTGCAAAGGTTGGCAGCCAAACACAGCAGGGAGGGTAAATAATCATAACCCACAGGACAGGCTTCCCACCAGTGAGTCAGAGGAAGGCTGTGGGCGGGGGATTCTTGACCCACTTTGTAGGTAGATGGCTAGCAGAATGGCCTGGTCAGCCCTCTGTTGGTGTGAGGAACATTCTGGTTCTGCTGCGCCTTCTTGTGATGCAGCTGGCATGTTTCTCACCCTCTCAGGTGAGAGGGTTCTTCTTGGAAGAAACTTCTGTTATGATTTGAATCTCATGTGCCCTACAGACTGATGCTTTGAACAATTGGTGCATAGCTGGTGCTGATATTTCTAGGTCATTTTTTAGCTCTTGGTCACTACCTCATCACTGTAGGCTTTGGGGTTGGGGCCTAGCTGGAGGAAGTGGATCACTGGGGGTGGGTCTTTGAAGGCCACACCTGGCCCCACTTTCTGTCTTTTTCTTGGCTTCTTGGTCTGCCATGATGTGAATGGCCTCTGTCACATGCTTCCTCCACTCCGAGTGGAACAGATGTGTTGTGATTTTTCTGTCATGATGGACTAAAACCCTAAACATGAGCCAAAGCGAACTCTCTTCCCCAAGTGTCTCCTGAGGTACTGTGGTCATACTGAGGCAAACAACTAACACAATTTCCTTGCATTGAAAGAGGAGTAGTTTGAACTTTCTCTTACTATAGTGTAAATCACCAAATGTCTCACATTTCCTAAGTCACTCAAATAAACGCATTAGCAGTCACGCCATATTGTATTCTTTTAACACTCGAAAACCAGTGATTTACTTTCTGCTTCTATGGATTTGCCTCTTGTAGATATTTTATATAAATGGCATCATATAGTCTGTAGCCTTTTGTGTCTGATTCAGTTAGTATAATGCCTTCATTGTTCATCCGTGTTTCACATATATGTGCACCAATGTTTCATTCTTTTTATGGGTGGATAATACTCTATCGAGTGGATTTAACATGTCTTGTATATCTCTCTGTTGATTAATAGATATGACTTTTGGCTATCATAGATAATACAGCTGAGAATATTCACACACAAGTTTTTGTTTGGAAACTGTTTTCAGTTCTGGTAAGAGTCTATTCTGCTGGGGTTAGTTAGGGAGGATTGCTGGGTCACACAGTAGCTCTGTGACTGGAGGATTGCTGGGTCACACAGTAGCTCTGTAACTGGACTTTGGGACTCCCAGGCTCTTCTACATTGGCCTGTACTGCTTTCCATCCCATGAGCAGTACAGGCGGGTCTTTTTCCTCCATGTCTTTCCCACATTGGTTATTTTCTGTTATGCAGTGTGACACCCCCCATCCTTTGGTTTGCATCCCCTGATTGCTGCTGTACTGAGCATCTTCTCACAAGCCTTATTTTTTCGGGGGGGGGGGAGCTTTTGTCTGAAAAATGCTGATTGGAATCCTCTATTATTTCATTGGATTTTTCTTTTTATTGTTGAATTATAAATGTTCTTTGTACATTCTGTGGGTTGTTGTTACACTTCTTCATAGGGATGTTTGATGGAAAAATTGAATTTTTTTTTAGTTTTTTGAGACAGAGTTTCTCTGCCTAGTTTTGGTGCCTGTCCTGGGTCTCACTCTGTAGACCACACTGGACTCAAACTCACAGAGATCTGCCTGGTTCTGCCTTCCAAGTGCTGGGATTAAAGCTACCTGGCTAACATTGAAATTTTTAAAGTGCTGTTGTCCATGACTCCCTTCTCCACATTTATTTACCTAATTTTTTTTAAACTCTCTGTGTCTATGATGTGCATATCTATATGAGGTCATGTGTGTGATTGTGAGTACACGTGTGCCATGGCACACATGTGGTGGTCATAGGACAACTTTGGGTGTCATTCCCCACCTTGTTTGAGACAGTCTCTTGTTAATCCTGTCCTTCAAAATTCTAGGCATTTTCCTGTCTCTGTCTCCCGTCTCCCTATAGTTGTGGTAGAATCATGAACATACACTACTATGATCAGCTTTACTTGTGTTCTGGGGATCTGAACTCAGGTCCTCACATTTGCATGCCAAGCACTTCATCCACTGAGCCACCTCCACAGCCCCCTTCTACTTTAGACCCACATTTTTGTCTTCAGACATACGGTGGGTTAAAATCTGTTAATGCAGCTTTGGTTTCAGGGGTGTGGAAAATAGTTGGGCTAGCCCACTGTTTGTTTTTTTCAGACTCTAGGCTCAGGATGATAGTGAAGAAGGAGAAAGGACCCTTTACATGATTTAATTGAGCCAGCTCCCTCCCACCACCTCCCCTACTGAGTTCCTTTTGAAGACCAGGTCTGCAGGACCCTGCTTGCAGTGAGCACACCTCTGTTTGCAGAGGCACTGTTACAAATGCTTCTTCTCCCTAGGTCCTTGCCTGCATGAACTTTCCATCTCTCTGGGCTTCATAAGTAACCAGATTTTAACAGAGATTCCTCAGCCTGCCTTCACACTAGACTTTCTAGAGGGCCCCCGATTTCAGACAGTATTAGAATTGCACTTGGAGCTTATTAGGAACACTGATTCCTGGGTCATCTTCAGAGATACAGAACCCAAATCTCTAGGGTAAAGCCCAGGGTTTGATATGCACACAGAGTCAAATTCCCAAGTAATATTGATGTCAAAGAGCCTCAGGATGTGAGGTGTCACTGTGTTCTAGAATCATCCAAATGCAGCCTTGTCCTGAGCCCACAAAAGAGGTACACCTGATGATTCTTATTCTAGGTTAGAATATCCTGGATGAACTTACTTGCTTCTGGGCAAGGCTAGAGTCTCAGTGGAAGCTTTACCTCCATCTGCAAGATTCTGGATCTCCTGCCACACTCTGGCTGTGGTTACAAGTGTGTGCACTTCAGCTGATGTGTCCAGCCTGCACCCCACAGGCCTTGTTTACCCCAGGTAGCTGTGAATGTAGCCCAGCACATTTGGAGGTGACAATGTCATGTTGTAATGTCAAAATTGGACCTCTGCTCCTCTTCTCTCCCCTGGTCTGCACCTGAAGTCCTGAGAGTTGCAGGTTGTCCTAGAACCAATTCATTTCCTATACAACATTTCTGCTCACGCCTTCTTATAACATCCCTGAATGCTCACATCTGCATGATTCCTTTATGGAACCCCTAGCCACAAACCTCAAGGTTGCTCAACAGTGTTCAGCATTTCTTTTCTTTTTTCTTTCTTTCTTTCTTTCTTTCTTTCTTTCTTTCTTTCTTTCTTTCTTTCTTTCTTTCTTTCTTTCTTTCTTTCTTTTGACAGAGCTGAGGACTGGAACCCAGGGCTTTGCAATTGCTAGGCAAGCGTGCTACCACTGAGCTAAATCCCCAACCCCCAGCATTTCTATGTACCGGAGCTGGAGAGATGGCTCAGTGGGAAAGACTGCTGGCTGTACAAGTGTGAGGACCTAAGTTCAAATCCCTAGCACCCACATGAAAAGCTGGGCATGGATGCACGTGTTTGTAACCCCAGTGCTGTGGGGGCAGAGACCAGCAGATCCCAAAAACTTGCTGGCTGGTCATCCATGTCAAAATGATCCCTGGCCTCTGTCTACACATGCACAGCCACATGGACCCATATACCACAATACTATACATACCACAGACACACAGACACAGTGATACACACACAAGACCTCATATTAGGCACAGCTCTTTTATGCATGTATGCTACTAAAATAAAATAGTTCCCAACTTTAATTTTTTTTGTTTTTGTTTTTGAACAATATTTGTCATTGTCTAGTTTAAGTGAAGTGCTGGGTTTTTATGGTCATTGCTCTAGGGGGGACATAGAGTCCTCATGCTGATGTGGCCTCAACAACTATCATGTTGATGCTGGTGACTTCCCCAAAAGAGAGGTAGGGAGAGGAGGCGAGGATGAGGAATGGAGAGGCCAAGGGAGCAGTCTCTTTGGAGGGCAGCATGTCCCTGAAAAAAGTGGGCAGAGGAAGAGGATGCTTGGAATCCGTCTCCCCTAGAAACTGACAGGTCCAGATGGCTGGTAAGAGAGGCAGAGCTGAGAACTCAGCCACTGTGTAATCCACAGCCAGTTCCTGAAACTGCAGACAGGCTCTAAGAATCCAGGCAGGAGTTGGTTAGAAAGGCCCACTTACAATGTAGTACCCAGAGAATGGGCGGTGAAAACGGGGATCAGAGAACACAAAGGGATGTTCATAAATCTTTTGGTGTCATTGGGATCTTGGCTCCTGAGCAGCCCTAAACTTGCTGGAGAGGAATGTTAATGGCATTGGCTTTGAGATACAAATTCAGCTCCTCAGGTTCAGTTGTGCACAATGTCAGAGTTCTGGTTAAAATGCAGATTCCAGGGCATGGAGAGGTGGGCTTGGTTGGAAACATGCTTGCTGTGCCTGTGTGAAGACCCGAGTTCAGTCCCTAGGACCCATAAACAGATAACAGAGGCATGATAGTGTTTGTTCGTATTACTGGTGCTGGGGCCGAAGACCGCAGGATCCTTAGGTCTCAACTGACACCAGTTCTCAGAACCCTTCACTCATATTCTGGTTCCTTCCCTGGAGAGGGCTTATCTGCCTTTGAATGGAGCTGCTCATTCTGAGCATAGCGGGCGGAGAATACCACCCACTTACGCTCCACGTTTTGTGCAGTGCAGTTTGCAACCACCCTTCATGCATACCTCTCAACTCCTTCTTCACCCCATGCCACCACTGTCAGCACTGGATGGAGGCTAACCGGGCTCAGACAGCCAGAGTCAGGTGACTCAAGCCACTTCCTTCCTGAAAGGCTTTCAGAGGCTTCTCAGGACATCTTGGCTTGAGCCCGGGTTCTCCTCCCGACCTGAGAGACCCTCACCCTCCATCCTTCTCTCTCCTTTTGCCACCTGGGCCTCACCTTGAACCTGTTATCTGTCAGACCTGAACACACTCCATCTCTCTCCCCTTTCCTAGAGTCAGTATGTTCTGTCCCCTCTGCCCGAGGTGGCAGTCCTTTTCAACACTGAGTAAGGGGAAACACCTGGCCACTCGTCCTCTGCCTTTGAACTTGGTCTTGATGGTGCTAATCATAAACTTGGTGTGTGTGTGTGTGTGTGTGTGTGTGTGTGTGTGTGTGTGTGTGCGCGCGCGCGTGCAAACCAGAGAGGTCAGCCTCAGGTGGGGTCCACTGGTTTTGAGACCAAGCCTTTAACTTGGGGCTGGATGCTTAGGGTAGATGTTCTGTTCAGTGCATTGGACAGACGCCATCCCTTTACCTCCCCACCCACTGCAGTCAGAGACTTCTGCAGCCCAGAGACATCCATTGACCTGCCCATAGCCACAGCAGCCCAGCTGGTTTGTGCTCTGCTTTATCTTTATACTAAGGGTTTCTGGTGTCATCTGGGCCAAAATCATGTTTTGCTGTGGGCCGGAGAGGGGGGCTGTTCTCTGCCATCTGTTAGGACATATCACATCTACCCACAGAGCATCTTTGTGTCCAATTTTAAAAATTAATTAAAAATTTTCTCACTGGTCTCCCCACTAATACCTTCTTGATTTCCCCTCTCTCCACCCCCTTTCTCTACCCCCTTTCTCCACTCCTTTTCTTCACCCCTCCTTTCTCTACCCCCTTTCTCCACCCCCCTTCTCCACCCCTCCTTTTTCCCCTTTGTTCCCCTGGGCAATTTCACCGCTACTTTTCTTTAATTTGTAGATTTTAGATAGTCACATAACATCCATGCACCAGATGTTATGTGACTATATAAAATCTACAAAGCACATATTAGAGAAAACATATATTTGTTTTTTTGAGATCCTTTGTTTGCTTAATATGGTTGCCTCTAGTTGCATCCATTTTCCTGCAAACAATGTGACTTCGTTCTCCTTTGTGGCCAAAAATTCCACTGTGTATAAATCACATTTTCTTATCCATTCTTCTGTTGTTGGACAGGTTGTCTATAACCTAACAATTGGGACTAGTGATGCAGGGAACACTGGTCAATATTTCAGTGATACACTGACCTGGAGTCCTTTGACAGGAGCAGTCTATATGGTGTATGGTATATGGCGGTCTCTATGTTGTGTGGTAGACCTGTTTTCATAGAGGTTAGATAATTCACTTCCCCATCAACAGTGTGTGTGGGCTGCCCTTTGCCTACATCCTCGCCAGCATTTGTTGTTATTTGTTTTCTTAATGACTGCTGTGTCCAATATTGGGTGGTCAAAATGTCTCCAGAGATTGTCATGTCCCTCAGGGGGCAGACATTTTCTGGCTGAGAGCCACTGGCTTAACCTGTGGACAACTTCAGCCTCCCTCCCTCCTGCCCCTCTGTTCTTGTTCCTGCCTACTCTGGTCCTCTCAGAGAGCAACTGTTCCCTTGCAGATGTGACCCATTTCCTCTGCTGTCATGCCTCCCTGAGGGTAAGGCATGGGTTATCTAGGTTCCAGGATGTGCTGGACATCTGCACTTCTGGTGTATTTAACATCAGCATCATGTCTCTACGCATGTATCATTGGCAGAACACTACCAGGCTGACTGAAAAGTAAATAACATATATTTTTTCCCTTTTCCTGAATACACAGCTGTTTAACATGAGATACACTGGTGTGTTTGCAGGGGGATGACCTGTGAGGACAGACTCATGGTTTCTCTGTTGAGAAGCCTCATCCAGAGCTCGCTCTCTCTCTCTCTCTCTCTCTCTCTCTCTCTCTCTCTCTCTCTCTCTCTCTCCTTCTCCTCCCTCCCTCCCTCTCTCCCATCTCTCTCTCTTTGTGTGTGTGCGTGTGTGTGTGTGTGTGTGTGTGTGTGTGTGTACAGAAAGTTGCAAGGAAAAATCTTCAGAAAAAGTTCCAGCTACAAGCATCCATAGGCACAAGGGATGAAGAGAGAAAAAAAGAAGAGAGAATGGAAGGGATCAAGTCTCTAGCTAGGGGAGCAATTGGAAGTGGATCTCCCACTGTGCTCATTCATTCACTCATTCATTTATTCATTCAGTGCCAGGACATGTGCTGGGGGAGAGAGCTGAACTGTGTAGGTAGATATTTGTGTCCTCTTTCAAGGAGTTTGGGAAACAAATCAAACACTAAGGATGGAGAGTCATGTGGACCACTGCCCAGTCCAACCTTGAGGCTGTGGTGGTTAATTCTGATTGTCAACTTGACAGAGTGTATCCTCATCATGGAGATAAGCCTCAGAGACACTACTCAGCGGGAGTTTCTAGATTAGGTCAATCAAGGTTGGAAGACCCCTAGATGTAAGCCATATTATTCCGTGGGCTGGGGTCCTCGACTGAATAAAAAGGAGAAAGTGAGCTGAGCACCAGCGTTCATCACTCTCTGCTTCCTGACTGTGGGAGCCACGTGAGCCTCATGCTCCTGACACAGTGCCTTCCCAGGATGGACGGGATCCTGTGGAGCGTAGGACAAGCCTTTCCTTTCTTGGTCAGCTATTTTTGTCACAGTCATAGACAAAGTAACTAATACAGGGACAACCATGAGGTATCTCCAGGAAGGGAGTCAGTGGAGGGTTCCCAGCAGCCCTCACCCTATCAGTTGCTGTGAATGCCTGTTTGTGAGACAGGGCCCACTCGCAGCAGGAGGCCCAGATGAGGGCTCGGAGGATCTGTGTGCGCTCACATCACCACTGCTCATCTTTGATGTATGCGCCTTCTGTGGACATGCACGAATGGTCTCATATCACCCTCTCAGCCTCCCCAAGGTCAATGCTGTTATGAGGTGATATCATGGTCCAGAGGTCTAAGTACCCCTTTCTCAGGTTGTTGAAATCAGAGGTGACATATGAAAAGTCTGGCACCCAACACCTGGTTTATGTTGTTACATGAGGGGATTCCCTTCTCTTGCTCTGCATTCCATCTCTTCTGAGAGAGTGGACGCTTCTCTCTTCAGTCTTCAGATAGCATCTTGGAGCATCTCCAGGCTGGTAGATCCGGTGCAATTGTGATGTGAGCTGTCGAACGGGACCCATCCAGTGTCACCTGCTGGCTGCTCTCCTCACTCCTGCCTTAGATGTCTTCATCCTTTTGTTTTGCTGTGTTGGTAATAGGGCAAGATGCACTTGCCTTGGAGCTCAATTGGGAGAGGAGAAGGGAGAGCCCTGGAATGCTGTCCAGCCTCCTTGCTTTTCTAATCTTTCTAGCCCTGTGTGTACCTTAATTATACACAGTGGTGGGTTCTATTATAATGTTTTCATACATGATCCAATGTATCTTGATCATATTCGACTTCTTTACCCTCCCTTGTCCCCTTCTCCTCCTGATGATCCACTTCCTCTTCCCAACCAGTTCCCTGCTACATGTATTTATTTATTTACTTTTGGTGAGTTTAATTAGAGTTGCTCATGTGCACATGGGTCTGGGGTTATTACAGGGGCCCAGGCACATTTTCCAAGTGGCTATACCACTGAGGAAAATATCTCTGCCTTCCTACTAACTACAACTATTACCTACTGACCAGTCCTTTGTGAAAAGCGTGGCCTTGTGCACCCCTCTTTCCTTAATGACAGGATGCTAATGAGTCCAATCCTGTGCACACCTTGGGTAGGTAGTGAGCAACGCTGTGAGTTCAAAAGCACAGGAACCGCTTCCTACCCAGAAGCCAGTGCTTCTCAGCCCCCCCCCCCCCCCCCCGCCTCTGGCTCTTTCTGTCCCTTGTTCTGCGATGTTCTCTGAGTCATGGCAGAGGGAGACAACTCAGTGTTTTATAGATACAATAAGTGGTTGGTAGTGGGGCCTTATGCAGTGACAAAATGGCACAGCTCGAAGTTCTCTGTGCAGTGACACCAGTCCCTGCTGTGTGTTTGGAGTGGCTTACTGTCCAGGGCACATTTGCCTTCAGCACAGCACTTCTGTTGGGTGGTACCTGGCTAACCGTGAAGCTCTCCGCCTCTCTTTCCCCTCTTTCCTTATGACAGGGAGATACATAAACTGGTGATGGTCCCGGAAGAAGGACATGATGTGATAGGCAGGAACAGACTCTGGGAAGGACCCTGGGGCTGCATCATGAATCGTACACAGCCAGCCCTGCCCAGATGTGCAATGTAGCAGAAATAAAGACCCTGGGAGGTACTGAGAGGGATTAGAGGGAGATGTCTCCCAGACTCACAAAGTTGTCAGGCACTGCCTGCTGCTGGGAGACTTGAGATCCTGTGACAGTGAAGGGCCTCACCTGCTTCCTGAAGAATGAAGGGCATTTGCACTGGGCTCCCAGGGAGGGCTGGCTGGAGAGGCTGTTCCAGGCAGCAGGAGGGCAGGAGAAGAGATCCCTGTCTGTTGGAGCCATCAGCTTACCAATGCCCTGTTTGCTCTCAGGGAAAAACCACATTTATTTTATTTTATTTTATTTTCTGGGCGTGCATGGGTGTGGATGAATGCACATATGCATTCAAGTGTACCTACATATGTGTTAAGTGTGTGGAGGCCAAATGGCTAGCCCCCTCGGGTGTCATTCCTCTGGTAGTGTTGACTTGAAATGGTGTTAGACTAGTTAATGTAGTAGGTCTAAGGGTCTACATGAGCTTTCAATTCATTGATCAGAGTATTGAGTACCCTAGACTAGGTACATCACAGCTGTGCTAGCATGAATTCTCTGAAATCTCTGCTTACAAATGAGAAAACTTAAGTTAGTGAGGCTGAGGTCACCGGAGCAAATGGCAGTCAAATTTACATATTGTATGAGTCAGATTTTCGTAACTGTAACAAAATACCTGAGCTGGTTGTCTTATAAGCAAAGAAGTTTATGTGGCTCCCAGGGGAGGCTCTAGAGTATGGCACCTGCATTAGCTAATTTCTGTTGAAGGCCTTTCTGTTGTATCTCATCATGGAGGGTGCAATGGTGGGAGCCTGTGCAGGACCCACTGCTCATATCTCTACACAGGAAGACAGAAAATGAGTGGGTGGAGCCTGGCTCAGGCTTTGTAACAGCACCTTTATAAGAACTACCAAAGGGATCAGTGAGAACTTCCTTAATCTCTTCCACGGGCCCATTTCCAATTGACCTAGAGACTTCCCATAAGGCCCCCTTCTCCTAAAAGTCCACACCACCCTGGAAATAAAACTCAACACTTGAGCCTGTGAGAGTACCTTCAAATTATAGTATGTATGAAATAAATTTTGGGGGGCAGGTTCATCCTGGGTGCACCTTGAAGTGATGAGCAGTGATTCACCTGAAGTAGCAAGACACCTCTGTAGTGTGTTTAATTGCAACAGATGGAGAAAGGACATGATGGCTTTGACAGGGAGCCCAACTTTTCATGATGTTCTAAGTCCCTACCTTCTTCCACAGGCCATACTCTTCTGTGGGCAGTAACAGGCAACTGCTATAATGATGGTGGTCAATCATATGATGGGTACCAATCCTCCCAAGTAGTGCCAACTGTGCAAACTACCTTAAAATGAGACCCATGGAGTGTGAGAGATGGACCCGCTGATGAAGTGTTGTGCAAAGCACAAGGAACTGAGTCAGAATCCATGTAAAGAAAACTGGGTAGGTCTACTTGTACCTTAATCCCAGCACAAGGGAGACAGGCTGCCTTGGGGCTCACCAGCCAGCAAGGGTAATCAGATCATTGTACTCCAGGTTCAGTGTGAGACTCCTGTCTCAAAAATAAGGTGGAGAACAACCAGGTAAGTCACCTGACATCAGTCTCTGGCCTACACACACACACACACACACACACACACACACACACACACACACACACACAAATCTAATAAGATAAAATGGAGGGTTGGGGATTTAGCTCAGTGCAAGGCCCTGGGTTCAATCCTTAGCTCAAAAAAAAAAAATCTAATAAGTAAGAGTCAGTTTGTTGGGGGCTCCACAGCCTTTGGTTCATAATTCATGTGCTTCCATTCATTTGGCTATTTGTCCCTGTGCCTCTCCAATCTTGGTCTCAACAATTCACACTCTTATGAGAGAGTCCCTCCTCTTTCTCGACAATTGGACTCCTGGAGCTCCACCTGGGGCCTGGCTGAGGATCTCTGCATTCACTTCCATCAGTTATTGGATGAGAGTTCCAGCATGACCATTAGGGTGTTTGGCCATCTGATCCCCAGACTAGGTCAGATCAGGCTTTCTCTTGACCATTGCCAGCAGTCTACAGAGGATATATCATTGTGGATTTCTGGCCCTCTGGATAAGTGAGACAATTGAATAGCTTGAACTGCTTGGGAGGTATTCAGGCTGTGGGACCAGCACCTGTCCTTAGTGCATGAGCTGGCTGTTTGGAACCTTGGGCTTACACAGGGACACATGCTCAGCCTGGAAGGAGGGGACTGGACCTGCCTGTACTGAATCCACCAGGTTTAAGTGAATCCCCAGGGGAGTCTTGGTCCTGGAGGAGATGGGAATAGAGGGGAGGGGTTAGGGGGAAGGTGGGGGTTGGGGCGGGAGGGGGGAGGACAGGGGAACACATGGCTGATGTGTAAAATTAAAACACAAATATAATTTTAAAAAATCAAAATAAAAAAAAGAGAGTTCAGTTTGTTATATGAATTGGGGTAAGGTGTTTGATTTTTCTTAGCTTGACTGGATTAGGAAATCTTAGGAGATTAGTAGAGCACACCTTGGGGTATATCTGTGGGGATCTTTCCAGAGAGTGTTAGGCTGTGTGGCTCTGCTTCAACCTGTGGATACATGCCCCATGGGCTCATAAGAGGATAACCTTATTGGCAGGAGCTAGACCACTGGGGGCCTGTCCCTAGGCCTGTAGCTCATGCTGGCTTTCTCCTGTCCTGGTCCATCTTCTACTTCTCCTCACTGTCACGATGTCCTTCTCACCTCCTGGAGCTTTGATAGCTATGAACTGGTCTCTCGGAACCATGAACTCAAATAAATCCTCCCCTTTAAAAATCGATTATGGCTGGGTGGTCATGGCGCACGCCTGTACTTCCAGCACTTGGGAGGCAGAGGCAGGTGGAGCTCTGTGAGTTTGAGGTCAGCCTGGACTACAGAGCTAGTCCAGGACATGCTCCAAAGCTACAGAGAAACCCTGTCTCTAAAAACCAAAAAAAAAAAAAAAAAAAAAAAAAAAAAAATCAATTATGTAAAGTATTTGATGATAGCTACAGAAGAGCAACAAATACATGAACCAATGTAGAAACTGATCATCCTGTGTGTGAGTGTGTGTGTGAGTGTGTGTGTGAGTGTGAGTGTGTGAGAGTGTGTGTGTGTGTGAGTATGTGAGAGAGTGAGTGTGAGTGTGTGTGAGTATGTGAGAGAGTGAGTGTGAGTGTGTGTGAGTGTGTGAGTGTGTGTGAGTGTGTGTGTGTGTGAGTGTGAGTGTGTGTGAGTGTGTGTGAGAGTGTGTACTGTGTGTGAGTGTGTGTGAGAGTGTGTACTGTGTGTGAGTGTGTGTGAGAGTGTGTACTGTATGTGTGTGAGTGTGTGAGTGTGTGAGTGTGTGTGTGAGTGTGTGAGTGTGTGTGTGTGAGTGTGTGAGAGTGAGTGTGTGAGAGTGTGTGAGTGTGTGAGTATGTGAGAGAGTGAGTGTGAGTGTGTGAGGGTGTGAGGGTGTGTGAATGTGTGTGAGTGTGTGTATGTGTGAGAGTGTGTGTGAGTATGTGAGTGTGTGAGTGTGTGAGTGTGTGTATGTGTGTGAGTGTGAGTGTGTGTGAGTGTGTGTGAGAGTGTGTACTGTATGTGTGTGAGTGTGTGTGAGTGTGTGTATGAGTGTGTGAGTGTGTGTGTGTGTGTGTGTGTGTGTGTGTGTGTGTGTGTGTAGGTTTTCCCTGAGACAGGGTCTCTCACTAGCCTGTAGCTTGCCAACTAGGCTGGCTGGACAACACGACCCAGAGATCCTCCTGTGCCTACTTTCCCAGTGTTGGGCTTACAAGTGGGAGCCACTCCTGGTTTTGGAGGTAAAACTCAGGTTCTCAGGCAAGCCCTTTGCCAGCTGAACCATCTCCACAGTCCTCATCATCTTTAGATTGATAGGTAAGGTCCTCATTCTAAATGTTTGAAGGTCTGTGTTGCAGGGTTTGGGAATCGTGCCAGACTCCCACTCTAAGAGTGAGGATGCTAAGGTCCAGGGATGATGCTGTCAATGCACAGACAGGGCAGATGTGGGGGCATGCTGGGATGCATTAAACAGGCTCCTTAGGCACACCTGAGCATTACCTCGGCTGCCTGGGTCTTGTTTAGAAACTGAAGAGCCAGTCCCAGCTGCCTACTGGGATTTCTGTACTAATGGGGTAAATGGAATATCACTGATGAAATCGGTTCAATTCCACAGCTATTGACTGTGAGTCTGCCATGGGTAAGAAGATCTCTCTGTTCCTGCAGCAGCTTGAGGACTGTTGAAAAATGACAGATCAGTGTGACTCGAGGAAGCAGGGTAGAACAACCTTGGGTCCGGTCCGGCAGAGGCAGAAATCCTATAAGTCTTTGTGCACTCTGATGAAGAAAGGCTTCAGGGAAGAGGTGACCAGGGAGTTGGATATTTTAGTTGCCTTCCCTAGGAGCCTGAGAAGAGGCGGCTGCTCCATTATCATCCTGGCTGTGTGGGGCACAGGGGCAGCCAGGCCCCGTGTACAGAAGTCCACGCTGCCTGTTGAGGTTCCCTTTATGACTTTGGCCCTTATGGACACCAGATGATACATGGGCTGGGATGAGCACAGAGGTACACTACTGCCTAGCGTGTGTGAGAGCTTGGGCTCTGTCTCCAGCACTGGGAAGAGGTCGCTGCTGTTTGGCTAGGTCTAGTGCTAGTAATCTGAAATCTTAGCACTTAGAAGGCTGAGACTGGAAGACTGTCTCATGTTAAGGCCAGTTTGGACTACACAGTGAGACTTAAAAAAACAACAAAAATAGTTATATTGAAGGGAGAGTTCTTTTACTGAGGTTATCAAAGAAAACATTTACATTTAAATGAATAAATATAGTGTTAAAAAGTAGAACAATTTCAAAACAGGAGTCCAGCTTTAAAATGAAACATGCCTTTTCCTCTCAGAGTAATGGCAGGAGTTATATCATTCAAGGAAAGTTTGTGCTTTTAAAAAAAAGCTTTGTTTATGTGTATGTGTTTCATTAAAAATATATTTTATATAAATCTATTCTCATAATGGCTTCCCCTCCCTCAACTCCTCAGAGATCTTCCCCAACTCCACACCTACAACCCAACTTCTCTCCTTCTTTTTTCTTTCTTTTTTTTTGGTTCAGGATTTAATTTTTTCTTCTATTCTTTTTTTTTTGTTTGTTTTTGTTTTTTTTTTTCTAGACAGGATTTCTCTGTGTAGCTTTGTGCCTTTCCTGGATCTCGCTCTGTAGACCAGGTTGACCTCGAACTCACAAAGATCTGCCTACCTCTGCCTCCCAAGTGCTGGGATTACAGGCGTGCACCACCACCACCTGGCTCCTTTTTTAAAATAACAAAACATAGCAAAATAAAATATAATAAGATGGAGCAAAACCCATCACATCAAAGTTGGACAAAGCAAACCAACAGAAGGAAATGAGCCCCAAGAGAAGGCACATGAATCAGAGACCCACTCATTCACACACTCAGGACTGTCATAAAAGCACTGAACTAAAAGCTGTAACATATACGCAGAGGACCTGGTGCAGACCTGTGTTGGCCATGTGCTTGCTGCTTCAGTCTCTGTGAGTTCACATGAGCTCTGCTCAGTTGATTTAGAGGGCCTTGTTCTTCCGGAGTCCTCTGTCCCCTCTGTCTTCCCCATTCCTTCTTCGTCTTCCCTGATCTCTGTGAGGAGGGATTTGATAGAGACATCTCATTTAGAGCTGCATGTTCCAAGGCTTCTCTCTCTGCACATTGTCTGGCTGTAGGTCTCTGTATTTGTTCCCATCTGCTTCAAGAGGAAGCTTCTCTGATGATGGGTGAATAAGGCACAGATCTATGAGTATAGCAGAATGTCATTAGGGTTCATTTTATTGATACTTTTTGTTTTGACCAATATTATTTGATTTTACCCAAGACCTCTGGGATATCTAGTCTCTGGTTCTTGGTCACCCAAACAGTATCCTGTATGGGTTCTATTGAGTGGAGTGGGCATTAAATCAGATCAGACATTAGTTGGTTACTCCCACAGGCTTTGTGCCACCATTGCCCTAGCATATTTTTCAAGCAGGACAGATTGTAGATCAAAAGGATTATGGCTGATTGATGTTTACATTTATCATTTGGTAGCCTACAAAGTACCTCCTGTATCAAGGACACCAGAGCATGAGGATGAAGGTTCCATGCAGGCACCAGCTCTACCTCTCCATGTTCACTGAGTTGTGTGGGTGTTGTCTTCAGTAGTGGGTTCTTGCTGTCAGTTTGTGGAGAACAACCTATTGTTTTGCCAATGGCCTGGGTTGTTTGGGGGTTTCCATGGGACCTCAACTGAATGTAACCTAGGTCCAGTACTGGAAGCCTCATTTGGTGACAAAAGATGGGCAGTTGAGGTCCATCAGAGGGAGAGTTCTTTACTAATCAAAGCTGCTTGTAAACTTGACATCATTCCGTGTACTTGAGACAGATACTCACTGGATACTAAGGTAATTAAACCAGGTCTGGTGATTTAGGAAAGAAACCCAAATAAACAGTAACTTGCTCAGGTGTGGTAGAATTTCACTGCTCTCTTACATAACAGGAATTTAGCAGAACGATTGGACATCACAGTGCATCTTATAAGGTGACACTGACAGAGCCTGAGTTCTTCCACCTTTCTGTTTCTTCCCAGATGAGTTTTATTCTTAAAACTTACCATGGCTCCAGCCAGGTCTGCATTAAAGAGGAATGAGGAGGAGGAAGTGGTGGGTACAGATAATCTATCTTTAATTTATCTCTGCCACTCATGTCTCATTGACCAGGATGGAATTATGGGGCAATATCTGTTGGGATGAGCAGTTAGGGAGCCATCTTTATTCCTGGCCATAAATATGTCTTGAATTCTCCTAGGCAGATGGGGAGGGGACAGAAGCTGGAGACTGCTGTCGTAGGTACCCCCTGGGAGCCCAACACCAGGCAATGTGCTTGAAGTGATGTTGACAGGGATGGGTGCTGAGGACAAGGAGTTGCTAGCAGCTCAGTGCTTTTCATTTTCATGTGTGTGTGAGTCACTGGAGGGCTTGTGAAGTAGATGTCTGGAAGCCATGCCTGGAACCCCTGAGCTGTGAAGTCTGGCATCTAGGGGGCTGAGAACCTGCACTTCTAGCCATTTCTGAAAACTTGTCACTGCTGCTTCCAGTTGTGGTGCAGGGGCCACTTGGACTCAGGGACTTAGGTCAAGGCCTGGAAACCCATATCCTGCAGGTTGACCCAGCTATCTGTTTTTGTAAATGAATTGTTGTTGGGCATGTATTGGTGAAATTATTAAGGCCACTCCATGTAGTTAAAAGGGAGGTTTATTTAGTGTTGTAACTTACAAATGAATGGATAGGTAGGTTGCAGGGTCTGGGAAAGGTGTGTAACAGTCCGGTGGTGTTCTCTGGTTGGTCTACCTCCAGCGTCTAGGGTCCTGGAACCAAGAGAGCCCTGGCATCCAGAACTCAGGTCTTCAGCGTCCTCTCTCAGCCCCTTCTTGTAGGGTGACCATTACCGAAGCCTCAATGGGGGTTGGAACTTCCAGGTCAAAGCTAGAATGGCTACCCATTCCATGCACATGTGTGTGTAGACCAGAGACCTCCCTCAGGGACTTGGGTCAAGGATTCAGGGACTTGGTCAAGGCACAGCAACCCATATCCTGCAGGTTAAGCCAACTCTCTGTTTTTGTAAATGAATCATCGTTGTTGGGAATTATGCTAATGTGCCTGTGTGTGTAGACCAGAGGACTCCCTCATGTGGTGTTCCTCTTTCATTGTCCACCTTGTTTTTAGACAGAGTCTCTCATTGACCTGAGACTCACTGACTAGGCTAGGTTGACTGGGCAGTGAGCCCCAGGAATCCACCTATCTCTGCCTCCCCAGCACTGGGATTACAAGCTTGTACCATCCTGCCCAACACCTTCTTGGTTTTTGTATTTTTAATGTGATAAAGATGGTCTTTGTCCTTGCAAGGCAAAAACTTTGCCTACTGGGCTATCTCCCCACTGCTGTGCATTAATTTTCCTGGTACAGATCCACATGCACACTTGCTATTGTCCATGGTGTTTCTCTCCCACACAAGCTACAGAGCTGAATTTGTAGTTTGTGACCTAAAGTGTTAGTACCTGACCTTCTACAGAAGGCCCCTTGGCTTTAAGTTAAATCAAGTCCTCACAACCCTAGAGGGTGTGTCTGCCAAAGGATGGGCAGTAGAAAGACCTGAATTATCAGCCTGGCCCACCTACCGCTGTGCTACCTACATGCCTGCTCTGGCTGTAATACAGTGGAGCCTCAGTTAGGTGATGTACATAATGGGCATCAAGTGAATAACTTCCAAAGTCCGTTTCCGTGCTTTCTGTGTTTGAGCTGAGAAGCCGACTGAGTGACCTCTCGCTGTCTTACAAAGTGGCAGGTCCACTGAACACCACTTTTTTTGCTGCAGAGGTGTGTCCATCCTTGCGCTCTGCCTGGCCCTTCCTCATCTGCGGGGACTGCTTTCCTTTCTTCGCCTTTGATTGGCACCTGACATTTGTGGGAGCTTGTACCTGTGAGTCACTGCTTTCCAACTTATCCCATTCATCAGTGTGGCTCCTGTTTTATTCCTTTGCCGTTACTGAGTTCTAATGCCCCAGACTCAGTTCATTGTGAACTTGGGAAGCTTTTCTTCAGAAGTGATAAGGGAGGCATGCCTGCTTCCAGTGACAGTCAGTCAATCAAGTGAGACCCACAGTTAACAGAAGCAGAGTGAGTGCATGGAAGGTGCCTAGTCATCTGGAGTGTGGTAAGCATGGTGGAAAGGAGTCAGTTTGCCAGTAAAAGGTTCTAAAGACAAGTTGCCAAGAGGTTTTATTTTGGGTGACAGCAATGTGGAGGTAGGTGGCCTGGCCTGGCAAGGTGCTTTTATGATGTTAACACTCAGTTTTCTACATTTTGTTTGTAATCCTAACCACACAGTTTTTGCATTGTCAAAGTTGCTTCATGGTCCAAGAGAGCTGCTGGGGCTCCAGCCAACACATTCATGCTCTAGGTGGGAAGTAAGAAGCAGAAAAGAGCACATTCTTGCCTTAAATTCATTTTTAATGATCTCTGAAAACTGAAGGGGAGGCTGGGGAAGACATATTTTGCCTGGAAACCTGGCCTTTAGAATTAAAGTGGAGTTGTTACTAAGGAAGGAGACGAGAGGCTCAGAGTTGGAGCCCAGAGTTTCTGCTCCCTCATCTGTCTGAGCAGTTGTGCTCTGGACAGCAGGAAATTCGAGCATAGACACTGGCTGCTATGGGTGTTCTCTGAAAGGAAAACAGTGTAGCCTGTGGCAGAGAAGAGTCCCAAGCTTTGCTCAGCTGCTCTGGCTCCAGGTCCACCCTTTTCTAGGTGTGCAAACCACTTCGTAATTTTTTTCATTGTGTGTATATGGGTGTGGTGTGTGCCTATGTGTTTTCACATTCATGTTTGATATCTCCATCCATCACTATCCACTTCACTTACCCAGACAGTGTTTTTTTGTTAGGCCTGGAGCTTGAAGAGCTGGGACATCTCGCTAATCAGCCTGTCCTGGAGGTCCCTGTATCTCCCCCCTGAATACTGAGATTACAGACAAGTCACCATATCTGCTGGACTCTCGGTGGATCTTAGCTACTTTCTCATTATGATAAAATTCTCTGATCAAAGCAACTTAAAGGAGAAAGGACTTATTTTGGTTCACAGTTCCAGAAGATGTAGCCCATTGTAGTAGAGAAGACGTGACAGCCAACAGGGAAGGTGTGGGAGCAGGAAGCTGGTTGTCATATTGCATTCACACTCAGGAAGCTGAGAATGAACAGGAAGTGGGGACTGGCTATGAAACCTCAAGGCCCACCCCTACTGACCTACTTCCTCCAGCAAGGCTCTACTGCCTAAAGATTCCTCAACCTTCTTAAATAGAATCACCAACTGGGGAGCCAGTGTTCAAACACATGAGCCCACTGTGTACACTTCACGTTCAAACCATAATGTGCAGCCCAGCTTCCAGAAACCCATGGACATCTCTTGCTATAAAATGCGACTGTTCACTGCTCTCTGCTTCCTGATTGTGACAGTCTCACTGAACAGCCTGGTTTGGTCCTGAACATGTGTTATGACCAGCTGCTTCCAGCTTCTGTAACTTTGAGTGCCTCATCACGATGGGCTATACCCCGGAAACACGAACCAGAACAACTCTCTCTGTCTTAAGTTGCTCAGAGTATTTTATAACATCTGTACAAGAAACTAAGACACATGGGTTCTGGGATCCAAACTCAGGTCCCCAGGCCTGCACGGCTAGTGCATTATCCACTGAGCTGGAATAGGTTATTTAACATTTCTGCGCTCCAGTTTCCTCTCTGTTGATTGAGAATGGTGACATTCAGAGATAATGATGGTGCAGATGGGACAAGTCATTCTTCTGGAATGAAGTCTTTGTCGAAGCTTCAGTGTTTAGCGTGTCCTTAACACTTAATGCTTAGAAGATGCTGTTCTCCAAATTGATGGTTTTCAGAGAGAAGAATGTAACTTCTAGGACAACCAAGACGCAGATTTAGATGCCCACTTGGCAGCTTGCTGGCTGAAGAGCCTTAGTGTGCTTTTCAATTTTGCTGAGCCTTAATTTCCCTTAAACCAAGGATTTATTTTTCAATTATGTGTCTGCTTGTGAGTGTCTGTGTGTGGGCACGTGCAGGAGCTGGTGGAGGCTAGAGGAGGTTGCCATTTCCTTAGAGCTAGAGTTACAAGCTAATTGTGAGCAGCCCGTGGGTGATGAGGACCCATCAGGTACGTGCTCTTAAGTGCTGAGCCATCTCTCCAGACCCTGAGCCTTTGATTTCTATTCACAAATAAGAAAGGGCTGCCCCATGGTTCTTAACTGCAACCCACACTGTTCAGATGACCCACAAGCCCTAGAATGATGGCAGCTACCCCATCTCTCTTGGTCCTGTCCCTCTCCTGGGCTGCCATCAGCCCAGTGCGTAAGCCCCTCCTTTGCCTTTCACACCCAGCCTCCTTCCCTTTAGGGGTCTTTGTCTAAGTGCCCTTCCCTGCATGTGGCTCCTAACACTCAGAGCTTGCTCCTGATTGGGTCTCAGCAGCACTGCTGATTTCTGTAATGTCACCCATTGGTTCCCTTCACAGCAGTCACAGAATCTGCTAGTATCTTTTTATCTACCTGCTTGTTGACTGTCTGCCCACTTGAAGACAAGCTCATTAGGGAGACACCCCATCTGTCTTTTTGCCTCAGTACCTTCCTGGTGCTTACCTGACTGGGAAGCCTTAAGCAGCCAGGATTTAAGAGATAATGTGCACATGAATGACTGGACAGATCCTTGAATACCTGGACACATACATCACAAAAAGGGGCCCTGAGGGAACTGTGGACAGAGTGTAGAGGACTGAGAACTTGGATGGGGGAAAATCATTTTACCTCTGACGGAAAATTTCGTGTTTTTCCATTTTTAATGGTAGCAGCAAGTCACATAACTCCAGCTTTTCCTCATACATTCTGTGTTACAATGCCATGGGTGTGAATATCCCAGAACCATTATTTCCTAAATTTTATTTAGAAACCATGGTAATTAGTAGATGCCACATGGATCTTGTGATTTAGCACATTAGTGCCAACCTATATGATATCCAAGTTTAGTGCCCAAAAGTTTTATGACCCAATTTGATCTAATCTTCCTTCCTTGTGATACATTTGGGTTTTAGTTAGTCAGCAGCTGTGCTCTGGGGAGGAAGCTGAAGCCTTCTCCATGGTACAGCGTAGGAAGTCAAGTCCCTTGAAGGAATGTGCACTTGTGTTTATGGAGGGCCGTCCTACAAATAGCTCCATCACTATGCCCCAACTACTTCAGTCCCTGTGCCCCCAGTGCCCAGCACAGCTCAGAGGAGGACATGGGCTGGTTGTCTGGTGTTCTTTCACTGTCTATACGTCAACAGAGATGCCACCATCTCCCACTTTAATTATATATTTGAAACCTTAACCTGATGTCAAAATGAGTGTACTTCAGACATGTGCAGATGCTCTTTACTTCACACTCACCAGAGGCTGAAGCAATGTCGCTACCTCCAAGGACTGACACACTGGTTTCTGTGGAGGTTCTGCTTTATTTGCCAGAGAGAGGGCTTGTAGGAACTGGAAGCACCATCTTGCTGTCCTCTGTTGAAGTGGTCAGACTCGCTCTCAGGAAGGTTGTAGGTTGGACTCAGTTTTTCAAGTGTCAGAGGTTCCATAGACACTCTGTCTGCTTGGGCAGAGCTCCAGATATCTTGAGTGAACTCTGAGATATCAGAGAAGTCGTCGTATCATCATGTTCAGAAACTTTCCTTTTCCTTTTTAAAAAGAAAAGACTCATAATGCTGGGATATTTCTGACACGCTGAGAATTAAATAGCAACACCCCTGTACGACTCTCCAGATTTAACAAATGTTAACATTTTTGTCACGTTTATTTCAGATTTTTAGAACATAAATAAAGATGCTGCTGAAGCCTGTCAGCCCCCTCCCTCACCACAGGAAACGGCCAACTTGAAGCTGAGAAATGTGCCTTCCCATAAGACCCAGAAAGACACATATAACTGTCCTGGGATTTTTACTTTTAAATTGAAACAATTACTTTCTTTAAAAGATTAAAAATGTTTTTATTTTCATTTATATGTGTGTATTTGTGTGTATATGTCTCTCTGCATGTGTGTGTGCATGTGTATGTCTGTGTGTGTGAGTATATACCTGTGCACATGTGTCTGTGTTTGTCTGTGCATGTATGTCTCTGTATATGTGTGTGTGTGTGTGTGTGTGTGTGCATCTGTGTATGTCTGTGTATGTGTGTGCATTGTGTATGTCTGTGTGTATGTATGTATATGTGTGAGTGTGAGTGTGAGTGTGTGTGTGTGTGTGTGTGTGTGTGCCTGCAGAGGCAGTAGACAGTCTCAGATTCCATAGAGCTGGAGATTCAGAACCCACATAGGGCAGTTCACAACTGTCTATAATCCTAGCTGCCAGGAATCTGATATCCTCTTCTGGACTCTGTGGACACCTGAACACATGTAGCATATGTTCATACAGATGCATACATACACATAATTAAAAATAAAAATACATCTTAAGAAACCCCATTAACATGATTATTCATGAAAAATTTTCTTAATGGGCTCTGTTCTTTGCCTCTTGAAGGAAAACACTTTCTTTCCTAACAACAGAAGATGATCTCTTCTTTTGCCTTTGGATATTTACTCATTTGGAATACATTTTGCATGCATTGTGTATCTAGACTTCATGAAGATGCCAGCATCTTCAGCATCACTGACGGAAGGTCCCACCACGGCCTCGCAGATTCCAGCAGCTCTCATGTGATGTCACAATGTCCCACTGAACTGTGGGACAAGTGTCCTTGGCACTAATGCTGCTCTTTGCTGATGTTGACTTCTTTGGACAAGCCCATGTCTCTTTACCATAATTTTCCTTTTTTACTTCTCTTATTTTATCCTTAGATATGCATTTCACACACACCATCTCACAATCTAGGAAATTTCTATTGATTAATTAAAGACTGTTGTATATTTATAGCTGTAGAGCAAATTAATGTTTGGTAAGAAATTCCTCCAAGGGAATTATTGTTTTCTATGTATTGATTTTTGAAAACATTATCAGGTTTTCATTTTTTGTCATTATTTACTTTGAAATATCCTGGATAGATATTCCCATGTAGGCAAGCATGTTGTTTGGGAATATGCTTTCTTTCTAGTTTTTTTATTTCTTAAATTACATCTATAACATCTCATTTGCCATGTGAGGTAACATAGTCATGGGTTCTTGGTATTAGGACATAGGCATCTTTAAAAACCATTATTTTGAGCTGGATGGTGGTGCACACCTAAAATCCAGCACTCAGAGGCAGAGGCAGGCAGATCTCTGAGTTCCAGGCCCGACTGGTCCATAGAGTGAGTTCCAGGCCAGCAAGGGCTACACAGAGAAACCCTGTCTTGGAAAATAAGACCCATTATTTTGTCTACCAGGTATATTGACATGAGTATACATATAGATATAAATATGAATGTAAGAGTGACTTTTCCACTGGGCTATTGGCATGATTCCAGGGGCTTCGTTTATTTTTATATTCCCTTGGCAAAGATGAATCAAACAACACCCTGGCCACACAGAACTTGATTGTTTTCAGTACAGACGGACAAACACACACACTGCCTCCAGCATCAGAAGAAAGTAGCTGTGATGGAGATGACCCAGGAAGAGAGGGGGCTTGGTGGGCTGGACAGGTGCAGCCCATTTGAACTAGGAATTGTACAGGTTGTCTTTGAGAAACTGAATCTTAGGCACGGAATGTATAGACTATCCATAGGATGTGCACAGAAAACAGCTCCTGTGTGTAAGCTGAGGACAAATTAAACAGACACCTGCTCACTGTCAGCCCACTACTCATAAAACAAAATTTTAGCTTTACAACATTAGAAAAACAGTTGAAATTAGTTGTGTGAGTATGTGGTATGTGCATGTGTGTGTTTGTGTGTGTAGTGTGTCATGCATGTGTGTGTGTGTGTGTGTGTGTGTGTGTGTGTGTGTGTGTGTGTGTGTGTGTGTGTGTGTATGTGTGGTTTGTACCTGCCACAGACAGAGGCAAACTTAAAGGAATTAGCTGTCTCCTTCCAAGGTGCGGGTCCCGGGGACTGGACTCAGGTTGTCGGCTTGGTGGCAAGCGCCTTTACCCACTGAGTCACCTCACTCTTTCAATATATTAATGAATGAAATTCAAAGGACCTTTACTCAGAGGCTTGCAAGTGCTGTTTTACTGCAGACTGAGACATGATATGTAAAGAAGATCCTGTTAGAGATTTTCTCTTCCCTTTGGGTCTCCTTTGGGGTGCCAACAGCCAGGAAGCGAATGGCCCAGAGTAGGGAGGAGAGTGTTTCTGTTGCAATGATCTGGAGGTTTCTGTGCCTTCTCCTTCATCCGTGTCAGGAGAGGGACTTCTAGGAAATGGCTCCAGGTCTTGCACTGGGATCCCAGCTGTCGTGTAGAAGGGTTGTGAGGACACAGGGATACGACCAGGCTGAGGCAGATGGAAAGGATAGAGAGAAATCTGTCAGGAATCTGCAGCTTCTGAAATGTAAAACTAGCCTGAAGGGTGCTTTCCAGGGCCTTGAATGCCTGCCCACCACGCAGCCTGGGGAGTGTCCATTTTTACAGAGCTTGGGATTGGCTCATGTTGGCAGCTGGGGATGCTGCTCCTGCTGTTCCCAGGACTGGAAGGACTCTTCAACCCTGCAGATCTCTGCAGGCACATCTGAGTATTTCTTCAGGTTCAGGAGTCCAGGCAGTTTGAGGCAACATGTTTCCACGTGTTTACTCAAGACAGTAGGAAGATTGTGCTCTGGACATGTTGGAGGAACTTCCATCTTGTTGTTGGCTATTTTAGGAAGTCAGATTATTCAATTCCTGATTAGGATGGGAAGCAGCAATCCTGAAGGCTGGAAACTTGACAAGGCATCCAGGGAGACAGGGAATTTAAAACACAAGCACTTGTATGAAACTTTCAAGGTGTCAATTACATTTTAAATAGTTTATATTAAATATTTAAATCTTATATAAATATTAACTGATTTTGCCCTTGAAAAGCTGGTATCATTTAGCAAATGTTAACCTGACACTTAGTCTTGTTAAGTGTTTTTAGCTCCTTTTTAATTTAAATTCTTTATTCCTTGAAAATTTCATACAGGTGTACTATATTCGCATCATTTCTGTCCTTTCCTCTCAAATGTCTCCCATGCTTCCATATCAAATTTGTAACCTCTTCTTCTTTAATTACTATTGTTACACTCACACACACACACACACACAAAAAAAATTTTATTGAGCTCATTTAGTGTTGCTTGCACTTACATGTTTTTAAGGCAGGCTGACCATTTGAGACTGGATGACCAACTGGGGACTTGTTAGCCACTTTTATGTAACTCAGACAGCTACAGAGGTTAAGAATTTGTCCAAGGTCACAAAGTTAATGTGCTGAAAAAGGACTTTTCTGAGGCAGTGATGCACTAGAATCCAGACCTTACTCTCCTGTGTAAAGGGAGAGGGATGTAGTTGGATATCCCTGGAAACAGATCTCCATGGAAGATTGAGTGTGGATTTACCTGGAACACTAACCAGTGAGAGGAGAGGGGGTACCAATGGGAGAAGGCTGCCCTTGAGAGGTGTGTTACCAGGTCAGATAGGTAACAGGTGGGCTGTTAAAATGACCCGGAGAGGTTCTCTCAGCATCCCGGTAAAACACAGGATGAGAATTCTCCTGCCAGTATGGGAGAATGCTGAGCCATTCGCCCTCTATACTGCTGGGGTAGAGGAGGGGAAAGGGTCCTTCTGCAGACCATTCCAGAGTGAGGAGGAGGATGCTAACTCCTACACAGTTATGTCTCTCATGCACGCTGGCCACATGGGGCCCAGAGGGATGCTCTGTGATCAAAATGGATGTGGAAGTCAAGCTGGCTTTGCTAAAATGACAAGAGAACATAGGAGGAGTCAGGTGGATCATTGACAGCATCCAAATCTGGTGTGAGACTCAAGCCTGTGAAGCCGCAAAGCATGGTAAAGAAGGTTACCGAGCCTGAGTTCTGATCTCCCAGACCGGAAAACAAGCTTTGAACCAAGAACAGTACAAAGGGCCAAGGAGATAGCTAGCTCGTTGGATTAAGGAGCTTGCCTGCCAAGTCAAGTGGCTCAAGTTCAAGCCCTGGGACCCGCGTGATGGAAGAAGGGAACTGACTGCTGTAAGTTGTCCTCTGGTCTTCACCCACACACCATGTCATGTGCGCGCACACACACACACACACACACACACACACACCACTTAAAAAGAACACACAAGTAAATACGGCATTTGGGGAGAACCACAGGTAGGCCAGGCATTCTGTTGGGCATTTCTAGGTATCCCCGAATTTAAGCCTAAAAATGATCCAGAAAGATGGGCTTTATTTTCACCCTCTTTTCTGCATGAAGAGACTTAGATTGGGCAAGTAAGGGCCACAGGCCAGCATTTAAAGTTAGATTTAGATCCAAATGTAGATTTGAATCTATTAACTTTAGATCAAATAATGCCTGTGCTTACGGTAAGCCTATGGCATTTTAAGCATCATTTTATGTAAGAAAGCCCTGCCTTGAGAACAGAGAACAAGTATTTTTGTCTAATCAAGGTTAACATCTCTTTTAGTATTTCCAATGAGGTGTGATTTTTCCATGTGGCACCACCTACAGAGGACTGGGCCCTCCCACATCAATTAGCAATCGAGAAAATGCACACGGACATGTCTGCAGGCCTCTGATAGAGGCAATTCCTCAATGCTGTTTCTTTTTCCCAAGTGACTCCAATTTGTGTCAAGTAGACAATAAAAACAATCCTGAGTAGGAAGCTCTGGCTTGAACAGACACAGGTCTTCATTTCTTAGATCCTTCTCTTTGGTTAACTCTCAGAGCCATTGAGAGCATGGGATGTTAGGAACCAGAGAGCAAGAGGTCTTTTTGTTTTGTCTTCTTAGCAAGGAGGGGGCATTTCCCAGAATTCCTCAAGGTGGTCCAGCATGGAGGCTGCTGTGCACAAATCCATGAAAGTCGAGCTCTGCAGATCTGTTTGAGCGGGTGTGGCATGGAGGGTGCTGTGCCCAAGTCTGTGAACTAGCTGGAGGCTCCTGGCAAATGTAAGGGAAGGAAGACCATTTCCACACTGTTTCTTTTGGGGAAGGAAAAATAAATTTCCGTGGGAGGACATCTACAGTCTTATCAATACCTCATGATAGTATTTGGATTCCTGGGACACAATTTCCTAGGCCAAACTTAAAGATCCTTGAGTCAGGTCTGAAGTGAGTAATCCAAGGCACCAGCAATGCTTGGGCTGATGGGCAAGGAGTCATCCCCACCTTGGAGATGCTCATGACAACAAGCAATGGTTGCCCAAAGTAATAGTTTGTTTGTTTATTTTTATTTATTTATTTGTGGTTAACATTTGAAGAAATGAGTTTCATTGTGACATTTTCATACATGTATATCATTACATATTTTAATTTATTATTTTATTTACATGTATGTGTGTTTACTTGCTTATCTGTATGTGCACCAGGTACATGAGGTGCCCATGGAAGCCAGAAGAGGGCACCAGACTTCCCAGGGCTGGAGCAACTGGGGAGCCATTTCTCAAGCCTGTGTACTGTTTTCTTATTCACTGCCTTCCTCTGTCGACTCTTTTGTACTCTCTCCTCTAACCATGGGTCTTGGGGACTGAATAGAGGTGCTAGGCTTGGCAGCTTGCAGAGCTATCTCACTGGCTCAGATTTCATCAACATTTATCAAGCATTATTGTACTGTAGCCCCTGGAGGTTAGAGAATTTAGCGTGTTTCTGTTACATGGTGGATTCCCTGTGTGCTTTTCAGGTGGTCTAACGTAAAGCAGTAGTGTTCCCCTTGTATAGCTGTAGAATATTGTGATAGCCTAAATGAACGGAGGTTTAATTTGGGAATAAAAGAGTAGTGTTGGGAAAGACTTTATAGTACTGAGTGAAATTGGAGAAAAGAGGATACAGAAAGGAGGGCAGACACCACAGAGCCATGCGATGCCATTTAAACAGTATGAACGCAGGCCTTTTCCGCCAGTGGACAGTCAGCAAGCGTGAGTTGAGTGCTGTCACCTTGCTAGACTCTGTGACATCTAGACTCGGGACTGAATGAGCAGAGCAGGAAGCAGGGTTGGTCTCCACAGGCAGGCAGTTCATGGGGCCACGTCAAAGTGCTGGAGCCAATCTGAGAACCTTTTAGCAGCACACTGTGGGGTTTCAGCTGTCAGTACATTGTGGATTCCAAGCAGGGATCCTACAGGGAGTGTGGAAGTCACAGAGGCAGGGACTTCGCCAGGAGATAACTGAAGCTTGGTACTGTGTTTGCAGGACAGTGAGAACTCATCCCTTCAATAGTGAGAAGTGGAAATGGCGGTGGACCTGCTGGCTTTAGCTCCACACACAGAAGGAGCTGCTAGGCAAAGTTGGGGTTTGCTGAGGACATAGTACTGGCTGCCTCTCTGAGTGAATCTTGGGAAGCTTTTAAATACATTCTCTGACAGTTTCATACATGTGCTTAATGTGTTTTGATCATATTTGCTCTCATCATCCTCTCTCGACTTCTCTCTTTTCCAACAATCCCCTTCCCACTTTCATGCTTTTCTTTTCTTGTGACTCACTGAGCTTAGGATTGTTTGTAAGAGGGGGTATTTGAAAAGGGCTTGGGCAACTAACCAGTGGCTATTCCACTGAAGAAAAGACGTCCCTTCCCCAGGGGCCATAAACTGCCTATGGCTATTCAGAGGGGGTGACCTCCCAGCACTCTCCCCACTCTTGGATCTCTGATAGGCCCTATTTTATGCAGGTCTTGTGCAGGTGACCACAGTTGCCGTGAGCTCATGAGTGAAGTGGCCATGCTGTGTCCAGGGGACAGTTTCAAAGCACTCCTCCCCATCCCTAGCTCTCTTCACAGTGCTCTCCTGTGTCTCCCTTGTTCCAGGGAGGGGTCAGGCAGGGATTTGGGAAGTTATGTCACAGAAGAGTGGACATACACTAGGACTGATGAGTGGAGACAGGGATAGACAAAGTACTGAGAACCAACTGTAGATTACAGGGGAAAGTGACCTCCCAATTAGTATATTCATGTCGATCTTCCCCAGGGGGTGAGACTTGAACTGTCCTCTGCAGAGTGGGTTAGGTTTACACATACAGCTGGTGTGCTGGTCAATTTTAACTGTCAACACAACCTAAAATTACTTGAGAGTCTTGAGGAGGAATTATCTAGCTCAAGTTGACCCAAGGGCACGTGTCTTAGTTAAGATTTCTATTACTGTGATGAAACACCATGACCCAAAGCAAATCAGACAGGAAAGGGTTTCTTTCATTCACATTTCTTTTTAAAATTCATCATCAAAAGCAGTTAGGGTAGGAACTCTAACAGGACAGGAACCTAGAGGCAGGAGCTGATGAAGAAGCCATGGAAGAAGTGCTGTTTACTGGCTTGTTCCTCATGGCTTACTCAGCCTTCTGTCTTAAAGCACTAAGGACCAAAATCTCAGTGGTGCCCGCCCCCTACCACACAATGGACTGTGTCCTCTCGTATCACTGATTAAGAAAGTGCCCTACAGCCTGATCTTAGAAGGCCATTCTCAGGTGAGGTTCCCTTCTCTTAGGAAACTATAGCCTGTATCAAGTTGACATTAGAATAGCAAGCACAGTATGTCTGTGGGGGATTGTCTTGATAATTGATGGAGGATGACTCAGCCCACTGTGGGTGGCACCATTCCCTAGGCAGGGGATTCTGAATTATATGAGACAGGAGAAAGCTAGATGTAACTGAGCAAGGAAGCAGCATGGGCATATTAATTTAAACAAACAAACAAGCAAGCAAACAAATAAATTAATTAATCTCTCTGTCTTTGACTGTGGACGTGACCAGCTATCTCAAGCCTCTGCTGCTGTGAGTTCCCTACAGGACAGACAGAATTGTAAGCCTGATAAACCCTTTCTTCCCAAAGTTGCTTTGGGCCAGGGTTTTTATTGCAGTAATATGAATGTGACTAGAATGGAGCTGAGGAGGTGCACACTCACAGCAAAGGTGTTGGTGACCATTTACCAAACACCTAATGTGTACCAGACACTATACTTACATGAGCTTTAACTCCTATGGTATTTCTGGAGATGAGTACTATGATCCCCATTTACAGTCAAAAATCAATACTGGAGATGTGACATGCAGTGACACTTCTGAGACCAAGAGCTGGTGTGAGACCCCCCAGAGCTCACACCCAAGACACTCTTGCATTTCAGAGAACACTGCCGGCCAATATCTCGCCTAAAGGAACTCTCCTGGCTCGTTGAAAGTATAGCTTTTATGTAACAATTTAGCTTCAGGGAACAGGCCCAGAGAATGAATAATCTCTCCACAAAAGAATTTGTCATTTTATTGAACTTTTACAGAAGATTCTCAAGCCTGCACCCCACCCAAGACATTGGAAATATGATTCAAAATTTATTAAGATTTACTTTGTGCCCCTTCCCCCTGGAATTCCTACTCAGGATTATGTCTTTTGTGTAATGAACTTGTTCTGGGTTGTTCGGTGAATTAGCTGGTTAAGAGATGGCTTAGGAGAAGGGAGGCCTTCAACTTCACTTTTATTCCTCCTTTGTTATGATGAAGTCAGTAAGATTTATTGAAGTAAAAGAGTCATTCTCTGCTGTTAATTAAAGCCACCCACCTGGCAGCCAGCCGCTCCTGCTTAGAGTGAGAGAAAGCTGTTTTGGCTCAGGTAGAGGCAGAGGAGGACTCTTGGGAAGACACTCAGAGCAAAGCCTCCCTTACAGCTGAAACTGAGAGAAGACAGCAGGCTGTGGCTGCTCCTGCAGAACACCACATGCCCCAACCAGAGCCCTACAGGGCCAGCAGTCTCTCCATGTTGGCACCTTTCTCAAGTCAGAATCCTCTGTACATTTATCTCCCCCAACCTGTGTCCCCACAGCTCATCTCCCCCACACCTGTGTCCTCACAGCTCATCTCCCCCACACCTGTGTCCCCACAGCTCATCTCCCCCACACCTGTGTCCCCACAGCTCATCTCCCCCACACCTGTGTCCCCACAGCTCATCTCCCCCACACCTGTGTCCCCACAGCTCATCTCCCCCATACCTTTGATTTCCACTATTACATGTTCCCCACAGCTGCTCCTTGGCTTCTGCTGTGGCTTATAGAAGCAGGTATGAAAAGAATGAGAAGCAGATGTTGTGACAAATATGTGTTTATTTATGTGTGTGGCTTACATGTGTGTATGTGTTTGTGCAAACAATTTTTTATGTGGTTTTGTGGTTGGATGTGGTGCACATGCTGTGAATGTGAGGGTTTGAGTGTGATCTGTGTGGATAGTGTTGATGGATTTGTGTGTGTTTCGGAATTCATTTTTGTGAATGTATGTGATGTGGATTGTTGTTTGCTGTTTGAGTTTGTGTGTGTATTTGCGAGCATATGGGTGAGTATGGTGAGGGCTTCCAGGACACCATTGGCTTGGTGTGGGGTAGCATAGGGACTTCTTTCACCTCTGTAGATGAGAGTGTAGTTTCTGTGGCCAGCACCTGTTCTCAGAGCAACTGCTGAAAGATTGTCCTCCCAGAGTTCGCTCTCACATCCCCATGTATTCCTGTGTCCCAGGCTGCAAAGTTCTGCTGCCCTCTGTCCTGCAGGTGTGGCCTTGGCAGCCTCTGGGAGAGGAGCTTCAGAACAAAGCCATCCTTCAGAATGAGCTTAAAAAATAAGAGGAAGACTTACCAAGTGAGGGTTCATCAAAGCCACATTACCTGAGGAGGGAAGGATGAGGGACATGCAAGCAAGGGAGCACTCAGGGTTTGGGTCAGCCTTGAGTCCTACCAATGTCAGGCTCGAGGAGGAGGAGGGCACTTCCTGGAGGAGGGGATTCTACCCCTGGTCTTTAAAAGACTGATTGGAATTATCTAGGCCGGGGACCGTTGCTGATGTCTAGCAATGCTTTCGGTTGTCCAAGTCAGGTTTATGGGGCATTTGCCACTAGGGAGACCAGGCTGGGTGCTTCTGAGTTGCCTGCAGGGCAGGCTCCAGTCTGCAGACCTTTCACTCAAGAAGTGTCCAGCTGGCTGTGTCTGATAAGCTCTGCTCCACACTAGAGATGGAGAGCTGTGAAGGCCATGGAGATCTGTGTCCCACCCTTCTGCCTTGTCCACATTCATTGGCTGAAAACCTAAGTTCTGCATTTGTGATGTTAGGAGCAGGGACCAAGGGAAGGCATTAGCTCAGAGGGCGAAATGAGACTAAGGAGCCCTCCATCCCTCTTCTCCACAGGAGCACAGCAAGCAGGTTTGCTTATGAACCAGGAAGTGGGCTGGAAACCATACCTACTGGCATCTTGACCTTGAGTTTCTTCTCTAGAACTGAGATAAAAACATAATTCTGCCTTGTTTTGAAGCCCAGTGTATGGTTTCCTGCCTCACATTTGAATTGTAAGCATTCTGTGTTTGTTTGTCTAGGAGGACAACAAGGTCATGGAAGGCTTAGGAAGGGGTGAGAAGTTGCTGGCTGCAGATGCAGGGAGACTCTTGAATTGCTGTGCTGAGGAGTTCAGACTTGATCCCAAGTAGACAAGTAAGGGAGTAATGTAGTCAAACACACTTTTTATAAAGGTCATCTTGGCTAATGTGTGGCTAGGGAGAAAGACAGTGGGGGCAGGCAGATGTGAGGCTCCTGTTACTTACTATGTGGGAGCAGAGAGGAAGGCTCAGACCAGTTAACTTGTAGGAAAGGATCTTTTCATATTTCGAGAAGAAAGCTATGGAAGGGACAGCATCACTGAGCTGAGTGTCCATGGTTTAGCATAGCCACCAAGGCAGTGGCCTCTTATTTAAATCACCAGCTGGGTCAGCATGTTGCATAAGGCGTTAAGCGACACTTTTGTTGACCTAAGCAGAATTCTCCAGGAGCCCAAATTGTGATGCTTTAGCTGGTGATGTGACATCCACTTACATGACAGGTCTTGGAAACAATGATTGCTACCTCCATATAGTGTATCCTTCCTGGAATAGAAGGATGTCATATGTTGAATTATGTCCCCTTCAAAACTGTATGTCAAGGTCCCAACCCCCAGCACCTCAGAATGTGACCTTGGCTGGAGACAGGGTTTTTAGAAGCAGCCCTACAGAAGTGACTATTATCCATTTCAGAAGGGGAAAATTGGATAGACATGGATAGAAGAAAGATGATGGAAAGGCAGGCATAAATCTTCAAAAATGAAAGTGCCAATACATATTTCTGTCTCTACATATCTCTGTCTGTCTATTACATACATATCATCTATCTTTCTGTCTGTCTATCTACATGTCATCTATCTATCCTCCTAGTGGTTGAATATAGAGCCTTAGGCATGCTGGGCAAGTGCTTTACAACTGTATATGGCCAACACCTAACCCTGTTGTGATTTTGAGGCAGGGTTTTGCTCTGTTGCCCACTCTAGCCTCAAACTCCTGGCAACTTTCATGGTTCTACTTTCTGAATGCTGGGATTATAGGTGTGAGCCAACTGTTATTTCTGTTATAGTATAAATGATAAAACTGTCTATAAGCTAAAGAGTCTCTCTTAGTCTCTCCATTAGGAACCAATGGCTTCTAGATCTGTTAAGACAATGTGTTTCTGTTGTTCAAATCACTAAGGTAATGTGTCCCAGCCAGCTTCAACTAACATCAACCACACTAGAGGTCTGAAGTGGTTTGGTGAAGTTCAAAGGCACCCATGACCTCAGTGGTATAAGAGGGGATGCTTGCAGGAAATGCCACATAGTTACCACCTTTCCCTGAAAGCAGCATGCAGAAGTCCATGGATCCCCCAGGGCGGTGGTTCCTGCATACATTCCTAGGACCAGCAGCATCAACTCTCCCCTGGGAACACAGAGCCTCAGGTTTCCCCCTGAGATCTCCTGAGTGAGAAGTTCTAGGTGATGCTAATGTGTGTTTCAGCTTGAGAGCCACTAGCTTCGGGTGTGTGAGACTCTAGAGAAGGCACATGTGCAGGCAGCTCTCCAGGACTGTGACAAAATCCTGGAGAAAACCAGTTTAAGGAGGGAAGGTATGCTTTGGTTCATGGTTTCCACCCATAGTTGCTTAGTTCTGTTGCTTTGGGCCTGAGATAAAGTCACTACTGTGGTGGATCAAGGAGCCAGAAAGCAGAGCAAGAGGAAGGCCAAGGTCCCTGAAGCTTCCTCAGGGCTGCACACCAGAGGCCTGCTTCCTTTGACCAGGGCTTACTTCCTAACACTTGTACCACCTTTCTGTGTGTCACCAGCTGGAGATCATGCCTTCCACACATGGACTTCCTGGGGTGGATTTCACATACTAACTGTCATGAGGGAGGTGACCCTTGGCATGCCCTGAAGGAAGAATAGGGCTTTGATAGGCAGCTAAAGGGCAGGCTGCTTAAGAAATGGGGCATGTAGCAAGGGGTGTGAGATGTGAGGATGGAGGCAAAGTGTTAACATGGTGTAAAGCTTTTGAAAGTAAGGATGCATTCATGCTCAGCATGGAACCACTGAATATGTTCAGGATGACTATTCTAGGAGAGGGCATCATGGATGTGGTGTGTGTTTCTCAGATCCATGGAATCTTTCATGATGCTTCTTGCCAGCTGACCAAGCAATGAGTACAGTTGCTCCTTTTGCCTTTTCTCCCCTCCCCTCCCCTCCCCTCCCCCCTCCCTCCTCCCTCCCCCTTCCCTCCCCTCCCCCCTTTCCCCTCCCCTCCTTCTCCTTTCCCCTCCCCTCCTGTCCTTCCCCTCTCCTGTCCTCCTTTTTCCTCTACCTCTCTCTCTTCCTCCCCTCCCCTTTCCTCTTTTCTCCTCATTTTTCATTCCTTCCTCTCTCCCTCCCTCTCCCCTCCCCCATTCTCACTCTCCCCTCCCCCACTCTTACTCTCCCTCCCCCATTCTCACTCTCCCCTCCCCCATTCTCACTCTCCCCTCCCCCACTCTTACTCTCCCTCCCCCATTCTCACTCTCCCCTCCCCCATTCTCACCCTCCCCTCCCCCATTCTCACACTCCCCTCCCCCACTCTTACTCTCCCTCCCCCATTCTCACCCTCCCCTCCCCCATTCTCACTCTCCCCTCCCCATTCTCACCCTCCCCTCCCCCATTCTCACTCTCCCCTCCCCCATTCTCACTCTCCCCTCCCCCATTCTCACTCTCCCCTCCCCCATTCTCACTCTCCCCTCCCCCATTCTCACTCTCCCCTCCCCCACTCTTACTCTCCCTCCCCCATTCTCACTCTCCCCTCCCCCATTCTCACCCTCCCCTCCCCCATTCTCACTCTCCCCTCCCCCACTCTTACTCTCCCTCCCCCATTCTCACCCTCCCCTCCCCCACTCTCACTCTCCCTCCCCCATTCTCACCCTCCCCTCCCCCACTCTTACTCTCCCTCCCCCACTCTTACTCTCCCTCCCCCATTCTCACTCTCCCCTCCCCCATTCTCACCCTCCCTCCCCCATTCTCACTCTCCCCTCCCCCACTCTTACTCTCCTCCCCCATTCTCACCCTCCCCTCCCCCATTCTCACTCTCCCCTCCCCCACTCTTACTCTCCCTCCCCCATTCTCACTCTCCCTCCTCCTTTCTTTCTTCTGACAGGGTCTCATGTAGCTCAGTCTGGCCTAGAATTTGCTTTGTTGACTTTGAACTTAGAATTCTCGTTCCTTTTGCATGTACCTTCCAAGGGCTGGGATTCTAGGCATGTAGGTCTCAGTCACTCTTTGTCAACATGTGGGTTTCAAGCTCTCTGTGGTTTTCCAATGAAATGAGCATGGGGAAGACGTCACCATAGTCCCAGGAGAAACCTAGACCTTGGGAATCCTTGAGGACTCCAAGAGCCAACAAGCTCCGGTGTTTGATGTGCCTGCTTTTCCCGGGTTGTTAAAAGACAAGTGACTCCTTGGCTCTCGGTTCATACACTAGCCAGCCAGTCTGTTCTGCATGGAGCCTGGCATCATCAGATGTGAGTCAGTCTTGACCCATTTTGCTAAGTTTCCCATAGTCACTGACCAAGCCTCAAGGCAGGAGTGATAGAGTCTCTGTCTCGGAAGTCATATGACTCTGTGACATGGAAAGCTGAGCTTTCTATCTGTTTACACTACTAATCTCAGCTCTTCTGGTGGCCTGGCTTGAATAAGATATTCATTTGTCATAGTCTGTGTTCTTCTAACAGGGTCACCCAGTAGCCATTTCTTGCTAGTTTGTTTTGCCTGGACATCAGCAAGAGTTGATGAGAAAGTGGGTCTGTATGCCTAGAGCTGCTCATTGCTCAGTGACCCACAAGGTGGGAGAGGAAATGTGTCCTTATCTGCCTTTTTGCCCATGGCGGTTGCTTCGTCATAGACTAGCAATGATCCGGTGCAGCAGTTCATGCCCAGGAGGCTGTGTTTCAAGGGTCAGGGGACAGAGAGGGCTGCTGGTGGCTGTGCTTGATGGAGCACATGTGTTCACACTGCTCTTTCCACTTCTAGACCACACAGGTGTTAGTTCACACCCGAATGCCTGATACTGGGGCTCAGCAGCAGCTACACAGTAGATTCCCATCCCTGTTTGCAGATTTGGAAACTGAGGCTTGGAGGGTTATAAATCTCAAAGGCATAGCTGGCCAGGGGTAGATCCCTGAGGAATTGCCCCACCT